>NW_004444143.1:3203933-3205023 GCF_000243295.1 Trichechus manatus latirostris
GTGTGTGTACGTGTGTGTACGTATGTATATGTAAAACCGGTTGCTGTTGAATCAATTCCAACTCATAGTGACCCTATAGCTCTATAGGACAGACTAGAACTGCCCCATAAGGGTCCCAAGACTAAATCTTTACAGAACCAGACTGCCGCATCTTTCTCTCATGGAGCAGCTGCTGGGTTTGAACCCCCGACCTTTCATTTAGCAGCTGAGCGCTTAACCAGTGTGCCACCAGGGCTCCGTTTATGTATGTGTGTGTGTGTGTGTGTATGTATATATATACATATGTGTATATATACAACAATATATATACTACTGTTGTTTTTAGGTGCCCTCCGGTCAATTCCGACTCATAGTGAGTGACCCTGTGCACAACAGAACGAAACACTGCCTGGTCCTGCGCCATCCTCACAATCGTTTTTATGCTTCAGCCCATTGTTGCAGCCACTGTGTCAATTCATCTTGTTGAGAATCTTCCTCTTTTTTGCTGGCCCTCTACTTTATCAAGCATGATGTCCTTCTCCAGGGGCTGATCCCTCCAGACAACATGCCCAAAGTATGTGAGACGTAGTCTTACCATCCTTGCTTCTAAGGAGCATACTGGTTGTACTTCTTCCAAGACAGATTTGTTTGTTCTTTTGTCAGTCCATGGTATATTCAATGTTCTTTGCCAACACCACAATTCAAAGACATCAGTTCTTCCGTCTTCCTTATTCATTGTCCAGCTTTCTAATGCATACGAGGTGATTGAAAACACCATGGCTTAGGTCAGGCACACTTAGTCTTCAAGGTAACATCTTTGCTTTTCAACACTTTAAAGAGGGACTGAGTTACGGGGGCTGAGGGCTGGGGACCATGGTCTCGGGGGACATCTAGGTCAATTGGCATAACAGTTCATAAAGAAAATGTTCTACGTCCTACTTTTCTGAGTAGCGTCTGGGATCTTAAAAGCTTGTGCATGGCCACCTAAAATACATCTATTGGTCCCATCATGTTTGGAGCAAAGGACAATGAAGAAAACCAAGACACAAGGAAAATATTAGTCCAAAGGACTAATGGACCATGTGACCCACAGCCTCCACCAGCCTGAGCC
>NW_004444143.1:3210671-3212064 GCF_000243295.1 Trichechus manatus latirostris
AGGCCATGATTCCCAGTATTGTGTGATTGTCCACCACTTTGTCATCTGATGTGATTTTCCTGTGTGTTGTAAATCCTACCTCTACGATGTTGATGAGACGGGATTAGTGGTAGTTATGTTAATGAGGCAGGACTCAATCTACAAGATTAGATAGTGTCTTAAACCAATTGCTTTTGAGATATAAAAGAGAGAAGTGAGCAGAGACATGGGGACCTCATACCGTGAAGAAAGCAACACCTGGAGCAGAGCGCATCCTTTGGACCTGAGGTTCCTGCACTGAGAAGTTCCTAGAACAGGAGAAGATTGATGACAAAGACCTTCCTCCAGAGCCAACAGAGACAGAAAGCCTTCCCCTGGAGCTGGCACCTTGAATTCGCACTTCTAGCTTCCTAGACTGTGAGGGAATAAACTTCTGTTTGTTAAAGCCTTCCACTTGTGGTATTTCTGTTACAGCGGCACTAGGTAACTGAGACAGCCAGCAAGACCCATTTCGGACAACTGACCTCCAGAACTGTAAAATAAAGAAATTTGTGTTGTTTTAATAATTAACTAACATAATTACCAAGTTTGTGGTAATTTGTTACAACAGCAATAGGAAACTGTTATAGATTGACTTGTGTCCCCCCAAAATATGTGTTGTAAATCCTAACCTCTACCTGTGGTTATAATCCCATTTGTGAAGGGGTTGTTTGTTATGTTACTGAGGCATGATTAGGTTATGTCAATGAGGATTAGGTTATGTTTATTACGTTAATGAGGCAGGATTAGGGTGTATCTTGAATCAATCTCCTTTGAGGTATAAAAGAGATTGAAAAGGCAAGCGAGAGAAACAGATATGGAGGAAGAGAGCCAAACCACATGAAGGTCGCCCAGGAGCAGAAGCTCAAAGAGACAAGGACCTTCCCCAAGAGCCAACAGAGAGAGAAAGGCCCTCCCCTAGAGCTGACGCTGAATTCTAAACTGAGAGAAAATAAATTTGTTTGTTAAAGCCACCCACTTGTGATATTTGTTATAGCAGCACTAGATAACTAAGACAGAAAGTAATACTGTAGTGAATTATATCTCAATAAAGCTGCTAAAAGATAATAATATTGGAACTGGTTTTTAAAAAATAAAATAGAACAATTCCCTGACAGGTATAACAAGGAAAAGGAGGAGAAACAATTATTTTGGTTATTAGATTCTTATTGGATGTATGGTTTCCAAAGATATTCTCCCAGTCAGTAGCTTGTCTTTTCACTTTTTTTGGTAAAGTCTTTTGATGAACAAAAGTTTTTAATTTTTATGAGGTCCCATTTATCTATTTTGTTTTTTGCTGTTTGTGCTTTTGTTATTATGTTAGATAATCCATTGTTAAAAGCTAGACCCAACAACACTGCCCCTGCTTGTTCTT
>NW_004444143.1:3213075-3214133 GCF_000243295.1 Trichechus manatus latirostris
ACAGTATGATTACATTTATGTCAGATGTCCAGAATAGACAATCTAGAGAGACCAAAAGTAGATTAGTGGTTGCCTAGGGCTGGAGCAGTTGGGAGAAAAAAGAATGACTGCTTATGGGTATAGGGTTTCTTTTGGGGGTGATGAAAATGTTCTCAAATTGATTCTGGTGAAGAAGTCACAACTCTGTGAAAGTACTAAAAATCATGGAATTGTACACTTTACATGGTTGAATTTATAATATGGAAATTATATCTAAACAAAGCTATTATTTTAAAAATCCAGTGGGATTGGAAAGGTGAAGAAGGAGAGGAGTTGGAACATTAATTCTACAGTTTCTTTGGAGGAAAACTTAAAAGTAGAACAATGGCAGAGAAGAGAGAACCTAGAAACAGACCTTAGCACCATAGCATGTTTAAGAATTTGGTGTATAATTTAGATGTCATCTCACATTAGCAGGATAAGACAAAATGATCAAAAACTTGTTCAGAAAAAACCAGTTAATCTTTTGAAAAAGATATGTAAATTCCAGATGGATTAAGAATTAAATTTAAATAAAAGAAACTCTAAAATATTTATCTTATCTCAGAATTGGAAAGAGCTTTATAAAGAGAAAAACAATGTAACAAATTGTAAGCGGAAAGATGACTAGATATTTTTTATTGTGGTGAAAATATGTATAACAAAACATACATCATCTAAACAATTTCTACATGTACAAATCAGTGACATTGATGACATACTTCCAATTGTGCAACTGTTCTTGTTATCCTTTTCCAAATAATTCCACTACCATTAACACAAACTCAATGCCCCCTAAGCAAAAACTCCCCTTTGCCCCTTCCCTCTCACCCCTGGTAACCACTAATAATCTTTGGTTTCTATATATTTGCTTATTTAATGTAAGTGAGATCATACAGTATTTGTCATTTTGCAAAAGACTTATTTCACTTAGCATGATGTTTTCAAAGTTTGTCCATGTTGTGGCATGCTCCAGGACTTCATTTCTCTTTATGGCTGAGTAATAGTCCATTGTGTGTATGTACCACATTGTGTTTATC
>NW_004444143.1:3215187-3228252 GCF_000243295.1 Trichechus manatus latirostris
AGAAACTTTCAAAATGGTGTATCTTTGGCTATGTATATTTTCACCAAAAAAAAAAGGTCCTCATGGTCAAGAAGGGAGAGTGATGACATGTCATGAGGTTGTTAACCAGTGTCATAAAACAATTTGTGTACTGACTGTTTAATTTTAATGAGAAACTATTTGTTCTGTAAACCTTAATCTAAAGTACAATAAAAAAATTAAAAAAAAAAAATCAAAAGCTTCTATACACCAGAAAAGCACTGGAAAGAAAAATGAAATGCAAATGACAATAAGAAATAGGAAAAATACATATGTAAAGAAGCGTTTAATGTCCATCATTAATAAAGAGTTCTTACAAATCAATAATCAAAATTCCACAGTAATAAAATGAATATTCACAGAAGAAATTAGATAAAAATGTAAAAACTACATTGATTTTTAAAATACAAAATATAACAACAATGAGTTATTTTTTGGCTATAATACTCAAAGTTGACAAGAGATCTAGGGTTTGCATATTCTCGTACACTGCTGCTATTAACAGGAACAGCCTTCTGGAGGACGATATAGCAATAACTATCAAGAGTCTTACAATTGTTTACTTTTTTTGACAGCTAGTCATTCTGCTTCTGAAAATTTATTCTAAACAGATAATCAGAGACACAGCCCAATAATTATGTACAAAGACATTTTTCATAGCATTATTTGTAAAGAGAAAACAATCGAAATGAAAACAACTGAAATGTCCAAGCATAGGTGTCTCTTAGTTAACTAGTGCTGCTATAACAGAAATACCACAAGCGGATGGCTTCAAAAAGAGAAATTAATTTTCTCACAGCCTCCTAGACTGTGTCAGCTCCAGGGGAAGCCTTTCTTTCTATGTTGGATCTGGGGGAAGGTCCTTGTCATCAATCTTTCCCTGCTCTAGGAGCTTAATCTTCTCAGCACAGGGACTCCAGGTCCAAAGGACACCCTCTGCTCTTGGCACTGCTTTCTTGGTGGTGTGAGGTTCCCCTGTTTCTCTGCTCACTCCTCTCTTTTATGTCTCAAAAGTGATTGATTTAAGACACAACATAATCTTGTAGATTGAGTCCTGACTAATTAACATAACTGCCTCTAATCCTGCCTCATTAACATCATAGAGATAGGATTTACAATACACAGGAAAATCACTTCAGATGACAAAATGGTGGACAATCACACAACACTGGGAATCAGGGACTAGCAGTGTTGACACACATTTCTGAGTTTGGTTTGCTCGTCTATTTTTAGCTCTTGAGGTAGAAACTTAGATAATTGATTTTAGATCTTTCTTCCTTTCTAATATGTGTCTAAAGCCATAAATTTCCTTCTAAATACTGCTATAGCTGTAGCCTGTACATTTTGACATGTTGTGTTTTGATTTTATATCAGTTCAAAATATTTTCTAAATTCTCTTGTGATTTCTTCTTTGACCCATGGGTTATTTAGAAGTGTGGTGTTTAACTTCCAAATATTTAGAGATTTCCTAAATTTCTCTCTATGGTTGGTTTCTAACTTAATCCCATCATGGTTGGAAAACTTACTTTGTATGATTTCAACTTGCTTAAAATTACTAAGACTTGTTTCATGGCCTATGAAATGGTCTACTCTGGAGAATTTTCCACATGCATTTGAAAATAATGTGTATTCTGCTTTTGTTAGGTTGAATGTTCTAATTGGTAAGTCAGATTGGTTGATAGTGTTGTTCATGTCTTCTGTATCCTTACTAATTTCTGTTTAGTTGTTCTATCAACTATTGAAATCTATAATTGTTGAATTCTATTTCTCCTTTCAATTCCATCATACGCTTTGGGACTCTGTTGTTAGTATACATTTATAATTGCTATACTTCTCTTGTCAATTTCAAGGCATGGCCCTCCCAGCAGGACCACAAACTGACCAGTCCCCTTAGAGGACTACAAGTCACAAGTCACTCTATTTGAATAGTAAACCAACCAGTTCCTACAAAAGGTGCATAGAATAGACCAATCACAGGGCAGACTGCAGCCCAGGGCTAGACAAAAAGTATCAAACCATCGAGTTGTTTACAGCTTACCCAGGAAATGTCAAACAACCTGGACAAAAGTAACAAACCCTCTGGTGTGGAAAACAACCTGGGAGTACCCCTCTCCCGCACCCCACCCCCCAATTGCCTTCTCCAAAGAACTAGGGCAAAAGTAACTCCTCAGGGCTGAGGGAGAAAATCTACCAGCTGTTTTTCCGAAGAAACAAGGCAAAAGGCCACATAAAGGAACTTGTTTCACTACAACTATGAACAAGTTTATGCCAACATTCTAGGCAACTTGGATGAAATGGGAAAATTCCTAGAAAGACACAAGTTTACCAAGATTGACTCAAGAAAAAATAGAAAATGTAACTAGACCCATAGCAAGTACAGAAATTGAATGAGTAATTTAAAATATTCCCACAAAGACCATTAATGACCATTACCATAGATGGATCCTGATCAAAAGGGGGAAAATGAGGAACAGAATTTCAAATGCTTGTAGAACCAGACTTACTGAACCCACTGAGACTGGAAGAACTCCTGAATCTAATGCCCTGAGATAATCTTTAAACCTTGAATAAAACTATCCTCTAACATCATCATTAAACCATACAACTGACCACAGTAACTCTAAAGCAGAGATGAGAAGTTTAGCGGGCACAGAATCTAACTCAATAGTGGTGAAACAATTTGGGTAGAGAGAATCAGAATGATGAGACAACATGAAGAATATAACCTATGCCAACGAACTGTACATGTAGAAATTGTTGAATGGGCATATGTTTTGCTGTGTATATTTTCACCAAAAATAAAATAAATATTTAAAAAAATATTCCCACAAAGAAAAGCCCAGGCTCAGATGGTAAATTCTATCAAACATCAAAGGAATAAATAATACCAGTCGTACACAAACTCTTTCAGAAAATAGAGGAGAAAGGAACATTTCCCAAATCATTTTATCAGGTCATCATTACTCTGATAACAAAGTCAAACAAAGATACCAAAAGAAAAGAAAACTACAGACCCCTATCCTCCATGAACATAGGTACAAAAATCCTTACTGAAATATTAGCAAACTGAATCCAAATGACGTGTAAAAACGATTATACACCATAACCACGCGGGATTTATTCCAGGAATGCAAGATTGGTTTACCATCAGAACATTAGTAATGTAATACACAACATTAATAGGATAAAGGACAAGAAAACATACTAATCTCAAGAGATGCAGAAAAAAGCATTTAACGAGATCTGACAACCTTTCAGGCTAAAAATACTCAACAAACTAGGAATAGACTGGAAGGTCCTTAACCTGCCAAAGGACATCTACAAAAAACCTCCAGCTAACATCATACTTCAGACCATGGAATAGGACTCAGATAAAAACAGGACTCACATCAAAAGTCATGAATTACTGATACCTGCAGTGGCATGAATGACCCTCAAAAGCATGCTGAAAGTACCCGTTAAAATACCCGTGGCCAGCGAGTCGATTCTGACTCATAGCGACCCTGTAGCCCAGGGTAGAACTGCCCCATAGGGTTTCCAAGGAGTGGCTGGTGGATTTGAACTGCTGACCTTTTGGTTAGCAGCCCAGCTCAGGCAGAAAAGAGTACGTAGTGTACTTTTATATGAAGTTTTAGAACAGGAAAAGCTAATTTACGGTGATAGAAAGCAGTTCAGCGGTTGCCGGGGTGTGACTGGGAAGGGGTGATGGAAAAGTTGGGTGTGGCTGGGGAGGATGTTCTGTACATCGACTGTGGTGGTGGCTACGCAACTGTATGTGTTGGTCAAAATGTATACAACTGTACACCTAAAAAGAGTGAATCGTATGTAAGTTATACCTTAATAAAGTTGGTATTAAAAAAACCAAACCAAGAAGGTCCCGGTTAGAATGGGTAAAGAATGTAGAACAAAATTCAAATTGAAAGAAAAAAAAAAAGGATCAGACTTACTGGTCTGAGACTGGAGGAACCGCTGAGACTATTACCCTAAGACACCCTTCTAACTTGAAACTGTAGACCCTCCCAGAGACCACCTTTTAGCCAATGATAGACAGGGCCATTAAATAAAGAGTAACATCTGTAAAGAATGTGCTCCTTAGAACAATCGGCCATACGCGACCAAAAGGGCAACTTTTGCCCAAAACCAAAGATGAGAAGGCAGGGAGGGACAGGGAAACTGGACTAATGGAAACTGGGAACCCAGGGAGGAAGTGGGGAGGGTGCTGACACATTGCGGGGATCGCAACCAAGGTCATGAGACAATTTGTATAAGAGTCATTGATTGGAAAATTAATTGGCTCCGTAAACTTCCACCTAAAGCACAATAAAATGTTAAAACCCACAATTTCTCAGTAGTTTAGACCCCGAGTGGTGGAATCATACAGACTTGGCTCTGGTCCTTACTCTGCTGTCTACTTGCTTTGTGCCCTTGAACGAGTAAGTCACTTAGCCTTCTTGTGCTTCAGATTCCCCGTGTGAGAAATAAGAATATCTACCTCACAGGGTGTTTTGAGGACTCACAGGCTAATGAACATCGTGTCTAATGTACAACAGAGATTCACAGATCTTGATCTTTTCCACATCCCCCGGTGCCTGGAACAGGGCTTGACACAGCAGATGCTCAGTAAATGTATGTGAATGAAGCAGTTAATGAAAAAATAAGTGTGGGTTTGTGTCTTATCTAGTGTTGTTATAACAGAAATACCACAAGTGGATGACTTTAACAAGCAGAAATTTAGTCTTTCTCAGTCCAGGAGGCTAGAAGTCCAAATTCAGGGCACCAGCTCCAAGGGAAGGCTTTCTTTCTCTGTAGGCTCTGGAGGATGGTCCTTGTCATCAATTTTCCCCTTGGTCTAGGAGCCTCTCAGCACAGGGACCTCGGGTCCAAAGGATGCACTGTTGTCCTCGATCTTCCTTGGTGGAAGTGAGGTCCCCCGCTCTCTGCTCTCTTCTCTCTTTTATATCTCAAAAGAGATTGACTTAAGACACGATCCAATCTTGTAGATTAGCAACCTCATTAACATCATAGAGGTAGGATTTATCATCACATCAGATGATAAAATGGTGGACAATCACACAATACTGGGAATCATGGCCTAGCCAAGCCACCACACATTTTTGGGGGACACAATGCAATCCATAACAGTCGGAGAAAAATAGTAGGTAACATCAAGAAGGAGAAGAGGAGTGACAGTCATTTGGAAATACCGATTTAGGTGTAGACCTTGAGTCACCCTGAGCCCCTGAGAGAGAATATTATTGGAGGCAGGAAATAGGCTTGAGCACAGGATACAGTCGGCGGGGATAGACAGCCGCTTTTCTGGGCAGAGAATGGTCAGTGCTGGGTCTTAGTATAACAATGACTGGAGGGCAAGGCACAGTGGTCCCCTGGGCTACCCCATGCCAAGGGGCTACCTTACAACAGGTAGGAGGTCACAGGATAAAGGAAGCATAGGATTTCTGTGGCATGAGAGCAGGGAGGTGAATCTCTGCTGCGCTGAACAGAACTGGGACAAGCTGTCAGATTCTCATTGTGTGATTTTATCCTTCAGGGACTTTGCACATGTGTGGACTAATGTGGGAGTCCCAGTGGCACAGTGGTTAAGAGCTCGTCTGCTAACCAAAAGATCTGCAGTTCGAATCCACAAGCCACTCCTTGGAAACCGTATGGGGCAGTTCTACTCTGTCCAATAGGGTCGCTATGAATTGCAATAAGCCCAGGTCCCGCAGTGGTTAAGGCGATGGGCTGCTAACCAAAAGGGTGGCGGTTGGTAAACCATCAGCAGCTCTGCTGGAGAAATCTGTGGCAGTCTGTTTCCGTGGAGATTTACAGCCTTGGAAACCCTATGGGGTCGCTCGGAGTCCGAATCGACTCGATGGTAGTGGGTTTGTTTTGCTTTAATGTGAAGTCTCCCCGGATACCTTCAGCCTCCACACTCTTCCTACAACCCCTCCTTGGGGATCCCACAGCCCCCATCCCGGCCCCACCATTCTGCCGACAACTCCCCCATCCCTGCCTGGACCAATATGAACTGTCGCTGTGTGGCTATGGGTCGGAGAGCACTGTAAGGCAGGACCCGGGGCGCTCCCGGTCACCTTGTGTCGCCTGCACCGTCCAGCGTGGGCGCGGGCCCGGAGGAGGCAGTCAGCCCGCGCTGGTTTGGAGAACGGTTCAGGGAAATGTGAAAATGGAAGTTGGGGGGATTCATACATTACCATGGCCCTGCCAGAGACGCACTCTCACGGGGTGGTCCCAGTCAGAGGGTCGCAAGGGATAGAAGAACGGCCGGCTCTGAAAGGTCTCGAGCCTAGCCGCAGCAGAGCCTGGCGGTCCCACCACCCCACTGCTCCCTGGGGTCAGGTGGAGCCAGGAACCAGACCCGAGCTCCTTGGCCAAGACCGCAACGACCGCAGCGGCCGCCAGGGGGCGGCCTGTCACACCCTGCGTGGCGTTCGGGCTCCAAAGCTCAGAGTGAGGGGAGTCTAGGGACCCCACGTTCAGTTCTCGAACGCTGCCCCGGGCGGGGTCTTCCCTGCCACCTCGCTGAGCGTGCGGGGCTGGGGGGCTCACCTGGTCCCTTGCCTCCTCCTCCGACATTCGGTGGGGCCTCAGCGACCTCCCTGGAACCTTGAAGGTAACCAGCTGGTGCTGGGGGTGGGTGGAGCCTCTATCCTTGAGCGCCCGACAGAATCACCGGGGCCGGGGTCTTGGGGGTCGCGGGGTTAGCCGAGGTGGCAGAGGTGCGGTAATGGGGCTGGCTACGGCGGCGGGAGCTGGGAGCCGGGAGCCTGGCCCTTCTCGCCTCCGCTCCCGCTCGGCCAAGCCTGAGAGCGCGTCTGGCCCGAGGCGCCTGGCCAGGGGCTGGCCCCACCCCAGAGCCGAGCGGAGAGGCCCGGGGAGAACCGGGAGGCTGAGACGCGGATGGGGCCGGGGCACGGGAAGCCTGCGAGTGTGGGGTCTCGGAGACACCAAGAGCGTGGAGACCCTCGGAAGGCGCGTTCCACATCCCCCGCCTTTTTTTTACATATGCACCCATTTTGGGGTCCGTTAAATCCGCGGTGGGGATGCCGTTGGATGGCTGGAGGCCCCTCCGTTTTGCATCAGATCACCCCCAACCTCTCCAGATAAGCTCTGATGTGGTAGATAACCTCAGGCTTGCTTGGCCAAGTGCAGCATCCAGACAAGCCGTCGACCCATCCCCATACCAGATCGCAAGCCTGCTATGGCCTTCCCCTACAGAAATTGCCCAAGCAGATTTCGGTTCCAATCCCGCCTCTGCCAAGGATTCGCTGTGTGACATTGAGTTAGTGTCTTCACGTCTCTGAGCTTCAGTTTGCCTCATCTGCATAAAGGGACACAGACACAGATCAGGGGCCCTGGGGGCAAGGCTTTATTTGTCATCCAAAGGCCCTGGACCCCGCCCGTGCCTTCCCTGTTCTTTCTGGCTCAGAAGATCCGCACCGACTCCAGCTGCACGTCCCCGCCCACCTCCAGCAGGCGCACGCTCGCCAACGGCATCCGGTGCCGGAACAGGTGATATTCCGAGTCCCCGACCACGACCTGGAGTGTCAAGGGGTCCATGGTTAAGATTCCGGAGGCTGACTACGCGGGTTCACATCCGACTCTGACACTCGCTGTGTGACCCTGGGCAAATCACTTAACCCCTCTGGGCCTCGGTTTCCCCGTCTGGAACACGGGGCTAATGTCGATTCTAACCTCTTGTTTTAAGGATGAAGTGAGCTTACTGTTTGGCACGTAAGTGTTTTTTAAGTGTTGCTGGTTGATGCTGTTATTATTAGGGCGTCCGCTATAAAAGAGGTGACCTGTATGGGAGGGGTTGGAAGTGACCCCATCCCTGGGACGTCTTTCGAGGCTCTGTCTCCCAACCCATCCTTTCCCCTACCTCAGAGCCCTTACATGAGGCATGGGGCGGGGTAAGGGATGGCCAGTCTGGGGGCCACATCCCCTGCTAGGACACCGCTTTGGCACTCCTCCTTGCTCATCTCGTCCTGGCCCTGTTGCACAACCGCCCCTCGGGTGCTGGTCCAGGTAGGAAGAGGGGCTGGGGATGTCCCTTCCCCGCCTTGGCCACGCCTTTGCACTCCACTCCCACCCGATAGGCCATCAGCGCTCTTCCACCGCAGCACCGCCCCCGATCCTTTGCCTGAGGGACCCGGCCTTGGCTCCCACGCCCCTGTCGCAGTCCCACCTTGAAGCCGTCCTCGGAGGTGATGAGGAGCACTTCGAAGGGCTGGCCGCGGTAGAAGGGAACACCGTGGCCGCGCTCCTCGATGCCCCAGGCGCCCTGCTTCTTGCTGTTGAAGACCACCTCGGACGTGTCCATCCGGGGATTGAAATGCAGGGCGGCGTTGGCGTCCTGCGCCTCGCTACACAGCAGGTTTACATAGAACCTATAGGCGGTGGGCATCAGGAACTGAGAACCCGCTCAGACCAAGGTCAAGGGCCAGTGATCGGGGACCTCCTCATTTCCAGAGCACCCCTACATTAACAGGGCCCTGAAACTCTGGTGGCGCAGTGGTTAAGAGCTTGGCTGCTAACCCAAAAGGTCAGCAGTTCAAATCCACCAGCCACTCCTTGGAAACCCTATGGGGCAGTTCTACTCTGTCCTATAGGGTCTCGATGAGTCAGAGTTGACTCGATGGCAAAGGGTTTGGTGTTTTGGGTTTGAAGCCATCAGACCCTAGGGAGGGAAGTGTGCCGATGGCCAGGGAGCCTGGATTTCCAGGGCATCCAAAGATTTACTGGGGGCCTGGGCACATATCCACCCAGACCAAGGTTCCCCTCATTTCATTTCCAAAAGGTCTGGGACCTGCCAAGACATGGTATTGATGAAGGATACCCCCAAGTCACAAGAGCCCGCTATTCCCAGAGAACTAGGAACAATAACCAGGGACCCCAATATTTCCAGGGCACACTTGATTCCCAGAAGGCTTAAGTTCCCCAGGCCCACAAAGTCATAGGATTGCTTGCCAAGGACTCTCAGATGCCCAGGGCACCCCCGAAAAAACCAAACTGGTTACCGTCGAGTCAATTCTGACCCATAGCAACCCTAAAGGACGGAGTAGAACTGCCCCACAGGGTTTCCAAGGAGCGGCTGGTGGATTTGAACTGCCGACCTTTTGGTTAGCAGCCGTATCACTTAATCACTGCTCCACCAGGGCTCGTTCACAATCACCAGGCACCCCCATATTTCCAGAGTTCATAGGGAGCTAGACTCAGAAATCATAGAAACCCTAAGATTCCCCTGGAACACCCAAATTCTTAGAAAGACTTACGGACCCAAGCTACTAGTCATGGGGTGAATACGTGGGGATGCCCAATTTCAGCAGGTCAGGAGTGGCCTGGGAAGGCCAAGACTCTAGTGGACAGAGATGGCCCTGGAGACCCCTAATCTCTGGGCTGCAAGAACTCCAGGGCAGCTGGGCCTGGGAGGACACCCCACCCCTCACGGTTGGAGTTTGAGGCCTCACCTGCTAGCGTTATGGGGAACCAAACCGCGGATTCTCAGCACGGCGCTTGCGCGGATACCTTCGGGCAGGGAGATCTTGTAGGGGACAGTCTGCAAGAGGAGAGGTGTGGGGGTGTGTGTGTGATAAACCAGGGAGAACCAGAGACAGAGACAGCAGGTGGGTCACAGACAGGGAGAAAAAGAACGGGACAGAGACCCGCAGAAAACAGAACGACAGGACGGAGAGAAAGGGAAGAGACCAGAGAGGGGGAGAGATGGAGAGAGAAAGTGAGAGAAACACAGAAAAACAGACAGAAAAAATGTTCAAATATGGAGACACCAAGAGGAAGCCACAAAGAGAGAGATGGGGAGAACCGGGATGGGGGTAACCCAGAAGCCCCCGACCGTTCACAGCGTGCCCAGACCCCCTTTCTCCCTTGCCACGGGAGACCTCAGTCAGCCCCAGCCCACTCCCCAGCGTGGCCCAGCCCAACACCATAATTCCGCCTGTCCCCCTGGCTCCTGCAGCACTTACGAAGCTCTCCGCCATGGCTGGGACAAGTGAGACCAGCAACGGTGAGTGGCAGGTATGGCGGGGAGGCCCTTAAGAAAAAGCAGGATGGGGCTGGCCAGGGTGACTCACCCCCTCCGCGCCCACACCTGGCACAGACCCCGGCCCTGAGGGCAGTTTGGCACATCACCTTGTCCTGGGATCTCTGGCCCCCTCCACTCACCAGGGCTTCCTAAGCATGTTACCACTTGTCCTGGGAGCTAATAATAACAGTGACAGTAACAATGACAGTAATAACAGAGAGTGCTCATGGTGCCACCGCCCAGCCAGTCCCATCTTCCCGCTGCCTGGCAGAGAGAAACACTATGCCCATTTCATACGTAGAAAAGTTGGGTCCTGAGAAGCCAAGCTGGGGACTGGGACTCTGGTCCCCTCTCCCGCTGTAGAACCTCATGCCTAGAGCTGAGGATCTGTCTTCATCCAAATCCCAGCTTCCGCCTCTGTAATAATAATAATAACCATGGCACCACCACTAATAATAGGATTTGCGTTCCAAGGGGGCAGGAACGTTCGCCTGATTTGTTCACTGCTGGAGCCTAGGTGCCTAGAGCCGTAAATACGGGTGAAATGAAGCACTAAAAGAAATAACAACAGCTTCCGATCCCTAAACCTCTGGGCCTGCCCGGGATATGCAAGAAATCATTGTTGCTCGCAGCAAGTCCAGGAGGGAAGGGCAGTGATCAACCCCATTTTACAGATGAGGAAACTGAGGCTCAGAAAACCAAAACCCGTTGCCGTGGAGTCGATTCCGACCCATAGCAACCATATAGGAAAGAGTAGAACTGACCCCATAGGGTTTCCAAGGCTGAAATCTTTAGGGAAGCTGACTGCCACGCCTTTCTCCCGAGGAGTGGCTGGTGGGTTCGAATCGCTTGCCCACCTTTCGGTTAGCAGCTGAGTTTAACCACTGCACCGCCAGGGCTTCTGAGGCTCAGGCAGGGGAAGCAATTACCTCTGGCTTTCTTCATCTCTCTCTCTGTGTCCCCATCTACCCCTGTCCTAGTCCCTCCTTCCTGAGCTGCTCCCACCATCCCCCTAAGATTGCAAGGGGTGGAGGGATGTCCTAGGGCCCACCTACAACCCAACCCAAAAAAGAGAACAAAGTGGGGACCCTCCATCCAGCCTCATTTCCAGCCCCCATAGGAATCTAGGAAGGGGGGAGGGGATTGAGTTGGTGAGGGAAGGTTCTGGAAGGCATGGGTGAGGCAGGGCATGGGAGCCGCACAGAAACCACGCCTAGCTGTCTTTCCCAGAACTTTCCACATCTCCACCCTCACTCGCCTCCCCCAGCCCCACCCAGCAGATGGGAGAGAGTTCTGGGGCAGAGGCAGGCTGGGGAATGGAAAGTTTGGGAGCAGACAAGCAGACACAGAACCTGCCCCACCCCCCGCCTCCCAGACTCTCTTGCCTGCCCCTCACCCCACACACAGAGGCACCCATGGTGGTGTGGTTCACGGGAGCTAGGGCCTCTGAGGAGTCCCTGGGTGTTGCAACTGTTATGGTGCTCGGCTGTTAACCCAGAAGAGCCTCAGAAGAAAGCCTTCGTGACCTACTTTGGAAAAATCAGCCCTTGAAAACCCTACAGAGCACAGTTCTACTCTGACACTCATGGGGTCGCCATGAGTTGGAATTCACTAGAAGGCAACTGGTTTAGTGCCTCCGAGAGGGAGGCTGGGCAGCTGCATTGAAGTGGAAGCTGCAAGCACCCCCATTTTGCAGAGGAGAGAATGAAGCTTAGAGATGAGCATGCTCAGCCAAGGCCACAGAGTAAGGAAGTAACTAGGGTCTGTGTGTGATGGTCTCAGCATCGTGGCAATAGACATGACAACAGAGTGTTTTACACCACCACCAGCTCAGACTCGATGCAGTTAGTTCTGGTGAATTATTCCTTAAAAATAAGACTTTCCTTAAATTTTTGTTCCTATTCCATATATTGCAACTGTATCTCTCAGTGACTCATCTTTTTTTCTTGTTTCGTGTGTTTCTTCACTGTGGCTTGATATTTCTTCACAAGCAGCCAGGCTGCACAGTCCCAACTTGCCTTTGGTGATAGGCCAAATTTTTGCATTCACTCTTTTATCAGTTTTAAAACCTTGGTCATTTCTTGTAAGTCTGGTAAGTGCATCCTTGAATTCGTATTCATTTGGGCTTATTATCTTTTTATCGGTTCTGAAATAATACTTCTGTGAGCACTGTTTTCATTTGCAAGTAATTAATGAATGCACTTATTTTCCAATACTCTTTCTTAATTGAGGTATAATTTGCATTAAATAAAATGTGCAGATTTTAACGGGTTAGTTTGTGAGTTTTGACAATTGTATACCAGTTGCTGCCGAGTCACTTGTGCTCGGCTGCTAACCCAGAGGTGCCTCAGAAGAAAGACTTGGCAATCTACTTTTGAAAAATCAGCTCTTGAAAACCCTATGGAGGTGACCCCATGTGTGTCAGAGTAGAACTATGCTCCATAGGGTTTTCGAGTTTCCAGTGGCTGATTTTTCAGAAGTAGGCGTTTCTTCCAAGGTGCCTCTGGGTGGACTCGAACCTCCAACCTTTCAGTTAGCAGCCAAGTGAGTTAACTGTTTGCACAACCTAGGAACTCCGACAAATGTATGATGTTGTTGTGAGCTGTCTTTGAGTCAGTTCTGACTCATGATGACCCCATGTGTGCAGAGTAGAACTGCTCCATAGGGTGTTCAAGGCTGTGACCTTTTGGAAGCAGATCGCCAGGCCTGTCTTCTGAGGCACCTTTGGGCAGGTTCAAATTGCCAACCTTTTGGCTAGTACTCGAGAGCTTAACTCTTTGCACCACCTGGGGAACCTGACATATGTATACCAAATCAAAATCCAAACCCATTGCTGTCAAGTCGATTCTGACTCATAGCAACCCTATAGGACAGAGCAGAACTGCCCCATAAGGTTTTCAAGGCTGTAAATCTTTACAGAAGCAGACTGCTACATCTTTCTCCCACTGAGCAGCTGGTGGGTGCAAACTGCCACCAACCTTTCAGTT
>NW_004444143.1:3230045-3231799 GCF_000243295.1 Trichechus manatus latirostris
GGACTTTAAAAAATGATCCAACTACATGCTGTTTACAAGAGACACACCTTAGACCCAAGGACACAAACAGGTTGAAAGTAAAAGGATAGAAAAAATATATTCCATGCAAATAATAACCAAAAGGGAGCTGGGGTGGCAATCTTAATATCAGACAAAGAAGATTTAAGACAAAATCTGTTAGAAGAGATAAAGATGGACATTATATAGTGATAAAAGGGTCAATTCAAGAAGATTTAACTGTCATAAATACATATGCACCTGACATTGGAGCACCAAAATATATAAAGCAAACACTGATAGAATTGCAGGGAGAAATAGATAGTACTACAGTAATAGTTGGAGACTTCAACACACTGCTTTCGGTATTGGACAGAACATCTAGAAAGAAGATCAACAAGGAAACAGAAGACCTGAATGACACTATAAACCAATTAGATTTAACAGACCTCTATCGAATGCTTCACTCAACAAGAGCACAGTATACATTCTACTCCAGTGCACACGGATCATTCTCCAGGACACAGCACATGTTAGGTCACAAAACAAATCTTGATAAATTTTAAAAGACTGAAATCATGGAAAGATTTTTCTCTGACTACAACAGAGTGAAGTTAGAAATTAATAACAGGAAAAAAAAAACCAACTGGAGAATACACAAATATATGGAAATTAAACAAGGCACTATTAAACTATCAATGGATCAAGGAAGAAATAACAAATTACGTGGAATCAAATAAACAAGAAAACACAACATACCAAAACTTACGGAAGGCAGCAAAGGCAGTACTCAAAGGGAAACTTACGGTAATAAATGCCTACACGAAAAAAGATCTCAAATCAGCAGCCTAATTCTACAACTTGAGGAAGTAGAAAGAGAAGAGCAAACTAAGTCTAAAGCTCCCAGAAGAAAGGCAATAACAAAAATCGAGCAGAAATAAATAAAATCGAAAACAGAAAAACAATAGAGAGAATCAACAAAATGAGAAGCTGGCTCTTTGAAAAGATCACTATAATTGACAAACTTTTAGCCAGACTGACAAAGAAAAAAAAAGAGAAAGGATGCAAATAGCTAAAATAAGAAATGAAAGAGGAGACATTACAACCAATCCGATAGAAATAAAGAGAATTATGACAGACTATTATTAAAAACTGTACAGCAACAAACCAGATAACCTAGATGAAATGGACAAATTCAGAAGCACATAACCTACTCAAACTGACTCAAGAGGAAATCGAAAAGCTCAACAGACCCAAAACAAGTGAAGAGATTGAATCAGTGATCAAAAATTTTCCAACGAAAAAAATCCTGTTCTTGAGGGTTTCGCTGGGAAAGTCTGCCAAACATTTACAGAAGAATGGACACTTATCCTGTTTAAACTCTTCTGAAGATAGAGAAGGAAGGAACACTCCCTAATGTATTCTATGAAGGAAACATAACCCTGACGCTAAAATAAGACACCACAAGGAAAGAAAACTATAGGCCAATCCCCTTTATGAATATAGATGCAAAAATCCTCAACAAAATACTAGCAAACAGAATCCAACAGCATATTAAAAGAGTCATATACCATGACCAAGTGAGATTTATTCCAGGAATGCAGGGATGATTCAACATTAGAAAATCAATCAACATAACACACCACATCAATAGAACAAAAGAAAAGAATCACATGATCATCTCTATGGATGTAGAAAAAGCACTTGATAAAATCCAACACACTTTCTTGATGAAAACCCTAAAGAAGATTGGAATA
>NW_004444143.1:3245714-3248578 GCF_000243295.1 Trichechus manatus latirostris
ATTAGAAATCCAAAAGATTAACAAGATTTCAGAAATGGACAGTGCAATAGAAGGTTTTAGAAGCAAATTTGAAACAATGGAAGACAGGATCAGCAAAATTGAAGACAAATCCCTGGATATCAGTACCAGAAAAAAGAATGAAGAAAACCTGAGAAAGATGTGGGATACAATCAAAAGCAAAAATTTGCGTGTGATCAAAGCTCTAGTACAGGGGGAGAAAGCGCAAAACACAGAGAGGATCATTGAAGATTCACTGACAGAAAACTTCCCTAATACCATGAAAGATGAAAAGTTAACCATCCAAGAAGCTCAATGAACCCCATATAGGATAGACCCCAAAAGAAAGTCACTGAGACATATCTTACCCACACTTGCCAAAACCAAAGACAAAGAAAGAATCCTGAGAGCAGCTCCAGAAAAACAAAAAGCCACATACAGAGGAGAAACAATAAGGCTCAGCTTTGATTACTCTGCAGAAACCATGCAGGCAAAAAGGCAATAGGATGACATATATAAAACTTTGAAAGAAAAAAATTGGCAACCAAGAATAATATATCCTACAAAACTCTCACTCAAATATGATGGCAAAATTAGGACTTTTCCAGATAAACAGAAATTAAGGGAATACATAAAAACCAAACCAAATTTACAAGAATTATTAAAGAGAGTTTTTGGTTAGAGAACCAACCACATCAGACAACAACCTGAATCTAGGACACAGGACAGCACCAGCCAGATACCAACCTAGGTAATTAACTCTCAAGGATAAAACAAAATAAAAACATTTACAACAGAGAGGTTAATCTGTAAATGACAAAAACATCAGAACAATAAAAGAAGGAATAAATGGTGTAGGTATAGAACTTTCAAATGGAGAGGAAGTCAAGGTGATATCAAGTATAAAAGACTTGGTTTAAACTTAGGAAGATAGAGCTAAATTTCAAGTAACCACAAAAAAAGTTAACAAATCTACTCATCAAAATAAAGAAGGAAAACAAAGTCTCAGTAAACACAAAATCTACAAAAATGAAAGAAATGAAAAAAAAATCCACAAATAAAAATTCAGCACAGAAGAGTAAGAGGAACAAAGCAAATGTCAGCACCACCACCACAACAAAAAAAACCTACAAAATGACAGTAATAAACTCACACCTATCAATAATCACACTGAATGTAAATGGCTTAAATGCACCCATAAAGAGACAGAGAGTGACAGAACGGATAAAGAAACAGGACCCACCAATATGTTGTCTACAAGAGATATACCTTAGAAAAAAAAAACATAAATTTATTAAAAATCAAAGGATGATAAAAAAAAAATATATCAAGCAAACAGCACCAAAAAAGAGCAGGAGTGGCAACACTAATCTCAGATAAAATAGATTTTAAAACAGAACCCACCATAAAAGACAAGGAAGGACATTATACAATGATTAAGGAGACAATCCACGATGAGGACATGCCATAATAAATATCTACACACCCCAAGACAGGGCTCCAAAATACATAAACAAACTCTAACAGTCACTGGAAAGAGAAATTGACAGTTCCACTGTAATAGTAGGAGTCTTCAACACACCACTCTGGGAAAGGACAGAACACCCAGAAAGAAACTCAACAAAGATACAGAAGATCTAAAGGCCACAATCAACCAACTTGACCTCATAGACATACATAGAACACTTCACCCAACAGCAGCAAAGTACACATTCTTTTCCAAAGCACATGGAACATTCTCCAGAATAGACCACATCTCAGGCCACAAAGCAACCCTCAACAAAAGCCGAAACACTGAGATAATACAAAGCATCTTGTCTGATCACAACACCATCAAAGTAGAAGTTAATAACAGGAAGAGCTAGGAAAAAAAAATCAAATACATGGAAACTGAAAAACACCCTGCTTAAAAACCACTGGGTAATAAAAGAAATCAAAGATAGAATAAAAAAAATTCCTAGACTCAAATGAGAATGAAAACACATCGCACTGAAACATTTGGGATACAGCAAAGGCAGTGCTCAGAGGTCAATTTATAGCAATAGATGTACGCATCAAAAAAGGAAGGACAAAATCAAAACATTAGCTACACAACTGGAACAAACAGAAAGAGAACAGCAAAAGAAGCCCACAGCCACCACAGCAGATCACAGAAGAAATGAATTAAATAGAGAATAGAAAAACAAGAGAAAGAATCAAAAAAACCAAAAATTGGTTCTTTGAAAGTATCAACAAAATCGACAAACCACTGGCCAAAATGACAAAAGAAAAACAGAAGAGCAAGTAAATCACCCAAATAAGAAATGAAATGGGGAACATTACAACAGACCCAACTGAGATAAAAAGGATCATAACAGAGTACTATGAAAAACTATACTCCAATAAATTCGAAAACCTAGAGGAAACGGGCAAATTTGTAGAAAACACACTACCTACCTAATCTAACACAAACTGAGGTCGAAAGTCTAAACAGACCCAGAACAAGAGAAGAGATTGAAAAGGTAATAAAACAAAACTCCCAACCAAAGCAGAAGGATCAAGAACATGTGGTCATTTTGAAACATTCCTACCATTTTCCCTAATAGTACAGCTTTGGCCAGCTCATGATCTGCCTTTCTAAGTACAGAGGTGACAGTTTGATCAAATATCTTGTCACCACATAACAAGGGTCATGTATGCTTATCTGTCTGTCTGCATCACACATGCAGACAAGCTGTGCCTCAAACTTGCGGGCAGTCACAAGACTACTAAGAATGAGGCACGGACACTGGCATCAACCGTTCCATAGGTGCTACGTTTATCTGTGATCAAGCTGGACACATACACAGTGTTGGCCAAGTGAAGGCCATTATTATTATTTATAAAAA
>NW_004444143.1:3248678-3249382 GCF_000243295.1 Trichechus manatus latirostris
AATGTGTGACTAATTGCCTCCATGAACAACTGCCTCCTTTGCCATGAGGCCAGAAGAACTGGATAGTGCCAAGGTACCATTACGGAACATTTTGATCAAAGATTATATAGAAGAATCCTGATCAAAAGGGGGAAAACACAGAACAGAATTTAAAATTCTCATGGAATTCAGATTTTCTGGAGCTATGGAGATTGGATAAACCCTGAAACTATTGCCCTGAGATAATCTTTAAACCTTAAACCAAAAATATTCCCTGAAGTCTTCTTAAAACCAAACAATAGTTTAGCTTAACTAGTAAAGAATGTCCACCTTGAGCATTGTGCTGTATAAAATTTATCTATATGGGCTCAAACTGACAATCCATAATGACGACGTCATTCAAAATGATGTTGGAACATGGAATGTATGTAGTATGAATCTAGGAAAATTGGAAATCATCAGAAATTAAATGGAACTCATAAACATCAATAACCTAGGCATTAGTGAGCTGAAATGGACTGCTATTGGCCATTTTGAATCAGACAATCATATGGTCTACTATGCCAGGAATGACAACTTGAAAAGGAATGGGGTTGCATTCATCGTCAAAAAGAGCATTTCAAGATCTATCCTGAAGTACAACGCTGTCAGTGATAGGATAATATCCATACGCCTACAAGGAAAACCAGTTAATACGACTATTATTCAAATTTACGCACCAACCA
>NW_004444143.1:3249778-3251920 GCF_000243295.1 Trichechus manatus latirostris
AGGTAATAAAACAAAACTCCCAACCAAAGCAGAAGGATCAAGAACATGTGGTCATTTTGAAACATTCCTACCATTTTCCCTAATAGTACAGCTTTGGCCAGCTCATGATCTGCCTTTCTAAGTACAGAGGTGACAGTTTGATCAAATATCTTGTCACCACATAACAAGGGTCATGTATGCTTATCTGTCTGTCTGCATCACACATGCAGACAAGCTGTGCCTCAAACTTGCGGGCAGTCACAAGACTACTAAGAATGAGGCACGGACACTGGCATCAACCGTTCCATAGGTGCTACGTTTATCTGTGATCAAGCTGGACACATACACAGTGTTGGCCAAGTGAAGGCCATTATTATTATTTATAAAAAGCAGACAGTAAACAATAATAACAGGCGAGCAAAGGGGAAATGCTTATCCTTCCCCAAACCACCCATGTCCATTGCTGTGTCACCAGTGCAGCGTGACCAGGTCAGATGCTTGGTTCATGTCAGTGCTGCATCTGGCTACCACCACACTGCCTGGGGGGCCTGCATGGCTCCTGAGGTTTCTGCTCTGCTGCTGGGCCTTGCTGGGCCTCACCTCCCACTGGAAGACCTCTGCATAGGACCTCCCAAGGCTCTGCCTCTGGGCTCTTCCAGGCCTCTGCCACCAGCTCCCGCCATGCTACCTGGGCCTGCACTGCCCTAGGACCAGTGTGGCTCCTGCCACACTTCCCAAGAGGAGGGGTGGACCCCCTGCATGGGGCACTCAAGCTTCTGCCCTCCACAGGCACGCGTTATGGCTCTTTTAGCTACTCAGGCAAGCATCCTGCCTGAAGATGCTCACCTTTCTCTCCTTGGGCTGGCAAGCCAATCGACGCCGCTTCTCTCTCTCTCTCCCCGTGGGCTGACCAACCCACTGAATCTCCATCTTCAATGTTACAGCTCTCTCTTCTGGGTCCAGGAGGTTCTCAGCACAGAGACCTAAGTCCAAAGGACACACTCTGTTCCAGACTCTTCTTTATGGCAGTGAGGTCCCCCGAAGCTCTGTGGGATTGGCCTTTCTATAAGCCTAGCAAGATGGCAATCCCCTAGCTGGACCACAAGGGACTCAATTCTAATGAGTGGATTTCCAAGCTACTATTTGCATAATAATTGACCAATTCCTTGCAAGACTGTGGCCCAGTCAATCATTTTTGTGGGAGTTGCAAGACCATGGCTAGAAAGCCCATATAAGAGCGATTCATTGCACAGCAGGTCATCAGCTTCCCACCATGCAATATCTGAGTCCTTACTGCTTGCCTTTTCTCACCATGAGTTGGAATCTCCTCAATGGCAACAAGTTTGGTTTTATTACATAGCTTACAGAATTCTCAGAAAGAATAGGGAACAAGCCTTGATGCCACAAACCAGAATATATGCCTAATCTCAAGATTGGTCTAGAAAAATCTTTGTTACCAGAGCTGTCCATGTTGTTCCAGAAAAAACTAACACCTCCACTACCAAGCTTGCCTGAGGAGCTCATCTCCCTCCCTACAACCACCATGTCACTTCCACCTGCTAAGTTGTGCAGGGATGAATCATCTTGGTGAAAGACAGTCATGTGTGAATCTAGCTGCAAAAGAGTCTGGGATATGTAGTTTTTAGCTTTTCAGCCTCCATAGTTCAGGAAGGCACACCAGGAGGGGGATGAGGTGGCTGTTGAGTGTGTCAATCTACAGTGGAGGTCACGGACTTATTTGGAAAGACACAATTAATTTCCAGAGTGGGTAATTGTCTTTAACTCTGGGAGGATTTACAATTCACTTCAGAGGTTATGAAATAAATCAGAACCCATGGAGGAAAAATTTGGTGTTATACAATTCAAAAATAAAGAGACAAATAACCCAATTTTAAAAATGGGCAAAGGATTTCAATAGACATATTTCTAAAGAAGATATAATAGTGGTCAGTAAGCCCATGAAAAGATGTTCAGCATCATCAGCCATCAGGGAAATGCAAATCAAAACCACACTGAGATACCACTTCACACCCACTAAAAAACCAAAACCCAGTGCCGTCAAGTTGGTTCCAACTCATAGCAACCCTATAGGACAGAGTAGAACTGCCCCATAGGGTTTCCAAGGAGTGGCTGGTGGATTTGAACTGCCGACCTTTTGGTTAG
>NW_004444143.1:3252020-3253112 GCF_000243295.1 Trichechus manatus latirostris
CTTGGTAAAGTAGAGGGTGAGCAAAAAGAGGAAGACCCTCAACGTGATGGATTGACACAGTGACTGCAACAATGAGCTCAAGCATACCAACAATTGTGAGGATGGTGCAGGACCAGGCAGTGTTTCAGAGGGTCGTTATGAGTCAAAACCGACTAGACAGCACCTAACAACAACACCGTTACCGGTGAGTCGATTCCAACTATAGCGACCCTATAGTGCAGAGTACAACTGCCCTACAGGGTTTCCAAGGAGCAGCTGATGGATTTGAACTGCTGACCTCTGGGTTAGCAGCCGAGCTATTAACCACTTTGCACCAGGGCTCCAAATTGACAACAGCAACTCAAAAGATTAGATAAGAACCTTACGGGGCAGTGAGTTTATGTTAATGGAAGAGGAATAACTCAGAAAAGGAGGATGAGAATGGTTGCACAACTCGAAGAATGTAATCAATGTCACGAAAGTGTACATGTAGAAATTGTTGAAATGGTGTATGTTTTTGCTCTGTATATTCTCAGCAACAATAACAAAAATAAAATAAATTATATATATAAAAAGAAAACCTTACAGAACACAGTTCTACTCTGACACATATGGGGTCACCAGGAGTTAAAGTTGAAGCCAAGTTGTCTTAGTTATCCAGTGCTGCTGTAACAGGAATACCACAAGTGGGCGACATCAACAAACAGAAATTTATTATGCCACAGTTTCGGAGGCTGGATCCAAATTCAGGGTGCTGGATCTACAGGGAAGTTTTCCCTTTCTGTCGGCTCTGGAGGAAAGTCCTTGTCTCTTGAGTTTCTTCTGGGTGATCTTCATGTGGCTTGGCATCTCTCTTCCCCCATGTTGGCTTGCTTAATTTGCTCCTTTTATATCTTGTTACAAGACAACCCATTCCCAAATGGAATTATAACCACAGTCATAGAGGTTAGGGTTTATAGCACATATTTTGGGGGGACACAATTCAATCCATAACACATGGTAACTGGTTGGTTCTCACACTCATTATTACCTGCTAGGGTATTTGAAAAAAATCTCCTGCCGCAGTCTTATCTCCTGCCCACTCCCCAGTTAACCAGTGAACTCCTTGTACAG
>NW_004444143.1:3253212-3254499 GCF_000243295.1 Trichechus manatus latirostris
TTTGAACTGCCGACCTTTTGGTTAGCAGCTGAGCTCTTAACCACTGTGCCACCACGGTGGGATGGTTATAATCAAAAGACAGACAATAACAAGTGTTGGTGAGGATGGGGAGAAACTGGAACCCTCTTACACTACTGGTGGGAATGTAAAATGGTGCAGCCACTTTGGAAAATATTTTGTCAGTTCCTCAAAAGTTAAACATAGAGTTACCAGATACTCGGTAATTCCATTCTTAGATATATACAAGACAGATAAAAACATATGTCCACACAAAAAGTTGTACACAAATGTTCACAGCAGCACTATTTACAGGAGCAAAAAAGTAGAAACAATTTAAATGTCATCAGCTGATGAATGGATAAATAAAACATGGCATACTCGTACAATAGAACATCATCTAGCTGAGAAAGGAACGAAGTACTAATACATACTGCAACATGGATGAACCTAGCCTAACATTATGCTAAGTCAGTCACAAAAGCCCATATATTATATGATTCCATTTATATGAAATGTATAGGAGAGGCAAATCCATAGAGACAGAAAGTAGATTAGTGGTTGCCAGGAGCTAAGAAGGAGGGAGTGACTGCTAATGGGTGTGGAATTTCATTTTTGTGTGATGAAAATGCTCTGGAATTGTGATGATTGCACAACCTTGCAACTATACCGAAAACCACTGAATTGTTTAAAAAAAAAAAGGATGTCATAGCAACTGTACTTCAAAAAGAAAGTGTCAATTCTAAGTAATTAAGGAACAATATTTTTATAACAATTGAGGAAATTTAAATATGGCTATTGCATATGATATTAAATTTACATTAATGTCCTTAGGTGTGAATTGCATTGTGCTTATATAGGAGAATCATTCTTAAGAAATGCACCCTGAAGTATTTAGAGATGAATTGCCACGGTAGAGATGATTGTCAACTTACACTCAAATAATTTATAAAGAGAGAGAGAGAAAAATGGCAGATGTGGCAACACACTAACAACTGGGAATGTGGATGATGACCACAGAGTTGATCATATTAGTCTTTTGGTTTAGTGTTTACATTATTATGTTAACACCATTCCCACCCAGCCACATGATGGATCTGCAAAGAGTTTTCCTTTCTTGTGTAACTTTTTATTTTCCCTGGAGTTAATGATTGTTTTGTCTTGCTTAGTTTCCTCTGTAGTCCTTATGAATTCAAACCCTGTCTCTTGACTAAACCTCCTTCAGTATGTTCAGATGCATCAGGCATTCTATCAGTTTCACTTCTCAGAAATTTCACCCTGTGGCCGCCC
>NW_004444143.1:3254997-3256010 GCF_000243295.1 Trichechus manatus latirostris
TTCTTTCTTGGTGGTAGGAGGTCTCTCTCCTTTCTGCTCACTTCTCTCTTTTATATCTCAAGAGAGATTGACTCAACACACAACCTAAACCTGTAGATTGAGTCTTGCCTCATTAACATAACTGCCTTTAATTCTGCCTCATTAACATCATAGATGTCAGGATTTACAACACAGAGGAAAATCACATTAGCTCACAAAATGGTGGACAACCACACAATACTGGGAATCATAGCCTAGCCAAACTGACATATATTTTGGGGGGACACAATTCAATCCATAACACCCTTCCCCTATCCCGTTCCCAAATTTGTCATCATCACCACTTCTCTCCTCCTCTTTGTCCCTGAGGGTCTACAGCTTTAAACGTCCTTTGAAACATGGTGATTAAGAACAAGACCTCTGACTCATATTCTGCCTCTGCATTTCCTGCTGCCATATCTGAAGGCAATTACTTTTCTCTCTCTGTGCACAAGATGGAGATAATAGTAGTCTCGCCTTGTGGGATTGTAGTGAGGAACAAAAGGGTTAACATTTGTTAAGGTACCTAGAGCCAGGTGACACCCTCCATGACATTCCCTTTGAGTGGTTATTGTCCATGGGCTTTGAGAAGGGAGTGACACTCCACGCCATCCGCCATCTACCACCTCTGTTTTCTTGTTCCAGTTACTACTGCTATGCAACACATTACTCTCAAATTTAGCAGCTTAAAATAATCTTATTATTATGCTCAAGGATTCTATGGGTCAGGAATTCAGACAGGGCACAGCAGGGCTGGCTTGTTTCTGCTCCTCAATGTCTGGGGCCTCAGCTGGGAAGATTGGAAGCTGCAGGTGATGCAAGGGCTTGGGGCTGGATCATCAGGAGTATTCTTCACTCACACGTCTGCAAGTTGATGCTGCTGTTGGCTGGGACCTCAGCTGGCATTTTCGACATGTGGACTTTCCAGGTGGCTTGGGCTTCCTGGTAATATGGCAGCCTCACGGAGCCAGCCCCCATGCATCTGTCAGTTTGTC
>NW_004444143.1:3257165-3258317 GCF_000243295.1 Trichechus manatus latirostris
CTGAAGCTGAAGAAAACTAGAGCAAGTCTACAAGAGCCAAAGTACGACCTTGAGTATATCCTACCTGAATTTAGAGACCATCTCAAGAATAGATTTGATGCACTGAGCACTAATGACCGAAGACCAGACAAGTCGTGGAATGACATCGAGCACATCATACACGAAGAAAGCAAGAGGTCATTAAAAAGACAGGAACGAAAGAAAAGACCAAAATGGATGTCAGAACTGACTCTGAAACTTGTTCTTGAGTGTAGCGTAGCTAAAGGGAACAGAAGAAATTATGAAGTAAAAGAGCTGAACAGAAGATTTCAAAGAGCAGCACGAGAGGACAAAGTAAAGTATTATAAGTACATGTGCAAAGAGCTGAGATAGAAAACCAAAAGGGAGGAACACTCTCAGCATTTCTCAAGCTGAAAGAACTGAAGAAAAAGTTCAGGCCTCGAGGAGCAATTTTGAAGAATTCCATGGGAAAAATATTAAACGACAAAGGAAGCATGAAAAGAAAATGGAAGGAATACACAGAGTCACTATACCAAAAATAGTTGGTTGACATTCAGCCATTTCAGGAGGTAGCACATGATGAGGAACCCATGGTACTGAAGGAAGAGGTCCAAGCTGCACTGAAGGCATCGGTGAAAACCAGGGCTCCACGAATTGACAGAATACCAATTGAGATGCTTCAACAAAAGGATGCAGCACTGGAAGCGATTACTCGTCCATGCCAAGAAATCTGGAAGACAGCTACCTGGCCAACTGACTAGAAGAGATCCATGTTTATGTCTATTCCCAAGAAAGTTGATCCAACTGAATGTGGAAATTATCAAACAATATCATTAATATAGCACACAAGTAAAATTTTGCTGAAGATATTTCAAAAGCGGCCATAGCAGTATATTGACAGGGAAATGCCAGAAAATTCAGACAAATTCAGAAGAAGACGTGGAATGAGGGATATCACTGCTGATGTCAGATAGATTCTGGCTGAAAGCAGAGAACACCAGAAAGATGTTTACCTGTGTTTTATTGTCTATGCAAAGGCATTCGACTGTGTGGATCATAGCAAATTATGGATAACATTGCAAAGAATGAGAATTCCAGAACACTTAATTGTGCTTATGAGGAATCTGTACATAGATTAAGAGGCAGTTGTTG
>NW_004444143.1:3259491-3260942 GCF_000243295.1 Trichechus manatus latirostris
GTATGATGTCCTTGATGTCACCCCACAAGTCGTCTGGTCTTAGGTCATTAGTGTTCAACAAGTCAAATCTACTCTTGAGACAGTCCCTAAATTCTGAAATGGTCTCTAAATTACTGAAAGTGAACTGATAGTATATGTTAAATGTAAAATACCTTCACAGCAACATCTAGACTAGCGTTTGACCAAACGACAGGGCACCATAGCCTAGCCAAGTTGACCCAAAAAAACTAACCATCACATCAGCTCACATTCCTTGGATTCATATTACACATTCTCAAATTGGACATGTTAGCCCCATCCACCCAGATGTCTTTCTTGCTTGACCAATATATCAGATTGAGCTAGTGGTCTGTCTTTGCTGAGTTCCTTTCCTTTCTTACCTGTGGGGTCACAGTGCTTATAAACATGCAAATGACATCTCCTGGGTGGGGGTGGGGGAGTCTGCACATTGTCTTGTATGGCTTTGTGGTCAGACTGCTGCTGTGCTTTTTGTTACTGTTGAGAACTTGTTTTCTCGGTTAATCGTTTATATCTCTTCCTGTTAGTTGCTGTGAAGTCTGCTCTGAATCATGGTGAACCCATGCACAACAGAAAAAATTTTGCCCAATCCTGGGCCATCTTCATGATCATCGGTATGTTTGAGTCCATTGTTGACTGCCTTCCAATCTAGGGGGCTCACCTTCCAGCACTATATCGAACAGTATTTTGTTGTGATCCTTAGGGTTTTCATTGGCTAATTTTCAGGAGTAGATCATCAGGCTTCTCTGCCTAGTCTGTTATGTATCAATTTAAAAAAATTATGTAGCATTTCATATATGTACAAAAGTGGACATAATAGTATAATGAAATCCCCATTTCTTGCACATAAACCAACAACAATCAATCCATAGCCAGTTCGGGCTCATATGCCCACTCACTTTTTCCCCTCCTATTTTATCTTTTTATTGAGATACAATTCACATGCCATAAAATTCACTCTTTTAAAGTGTTCAATTCAGTACTTCTTAGTATATTCATAAAGTTGTGCAATCATCACCACTATCTAATTCCAGAACACTTGCATCACCCCCAAAAAGAAACCCCATTCCCATTAGCAATTACTCCCCATTTGACACTTTCCACATACCCTAGCCCTTAAACAGCAACCACTCATCTCCCTTCTGTCTCTATGGATTTGCCTATTCTGAGTCATTGTTAGGTGCCGTTGAGTCAGTTCTGACTCATAGCGACCCTATGTGCAGCAGAATGAAACACTGCCACCCCATCCTGCACCATCCTCACAATCGTTGTTATGCTTGAGCCCATTGTTGCAGCCACAGTGTCGATCCATCTCGTTGAAGGTCTTCCTCTTTTTCATTGACCCTCTACTTTACCAAGCATGATGTCCTTCAATTCTTCTTCAGTCTTCCTTATTCACTGTCCAGTTTTCACATGCATATGAAGCGACTGAA
>NW_004444143.1:3262093-3263956 GCF_000243295.1 Trichechus manatus latirostris
TCTATTCCTAACTTTCCTTCTTCCTTCATTACTCCAGGTGAATAGAGACCAATTGTTGTGCCTTGGATGGCTGCCTGCAAGCTTTTAAGATCCCAGGCACTACACAACGAATAAAGAGGTACAACAGAAATATTAAACTCAGTATTAGGACAATTAACCAGGATGTCCAATGAAACCATAACCGTAAACTTCCCAACCAAGGAACCAAATCTCATGAGGTGTTAGGTTATACATATGCAGCCTCAGCAGCTCTTTTTTTTTGTTTGTTTGCTTGTCATTGTAGTAAATATACCTATTACAGAACTTTTGACAATTTTTTACAGGTATACAACTTATTGACAGAAATGACTGGCTGTGCAACCTGGCTGTGGGATCTTCAGAAAGTGCCTTACCCTCAATTTGCCCATTTGCCAATCTGTAAAATGGGGATCATAACAGTAGGAGCCTTACAGAGTTCTTGTAAGCAACCAGTAAGTTAATAAATATCAAGTGCTCTGGGAGGCATGGAGCATTAAGGACTTGGCTAACCAGAAGGTGGGCAGTTCAAACCCACCCAGAGATGTCTTGGAAGAAAGACCTAGTGATCTACTTCTGTAAGGTCCCAGCCATGAAAACCCTATGGAGCAGTTAGTTTTACTCTGCACACATGGGGTTGCCATCATTCAGAATCAACTCAACAGTAACTGGTTGGCTCTTGTTCTCATTCCAAACACATAAATCCAGGAGGTTGGGAGTATATTTAGATAAGAAAATCTGAAGCTGAAAGAAATGAGGCAATTGGCCCAAGACTGGATAGCAATGAATGGAGCCAGAATCAAACCCCACGCCGACTCCAGGACTGGATCCCACTCGCTGTGCAGTGAGGGTGCTAGGCCAGTGAGGATAGCCTCCACCCAGGGGCAGGCAGCAGACCATCTGGAGCCTTCTAGCCCAGGGGGAGCCCTGTGACCCGCCTTACTCCTACGCCCCCAGAGTACGGCCCGCGCCTGCCCGCCCTAGCTCCGGATGGTCATCACCTGCAGGGCACCCATTCCACTGGTCAGATCTCTGTCCCTAACCTTCAGCACAACTGTGGTCCTTGGAGCACCCAGGCATATCTCAGCCCCTCTCCTCCCTCCCCAAGGTCAGCAGGTTCTTTATATGGTTTTATTGTTCACGGGGCAAAGATAAGGCCTTGTGCTGGAGGAAATCCGTGTTGTAAAGTTATAAACTGGGAGACGGCGTGAGAAGGCACTGTGGGAAATTATCAGCCTGGGAATGATCTGCACGCGGACGCTCCCGCGCTTATTGCCAGATCTCCGGGATTCGGAGGGCATGTCTTGCAAACAAACATGCCGTTCCCTCCTGCAAACAGGAGGGAACACCGAGTCTCTGAGAACTTGCTGATCTGTGAGCCTTAAAGATAAGTTCGGATACTTACTATAGTCTTGATGTGCTTTGAGGAAGAAAACAACTTATAATTAGCTGGCATAATGCCCAGGCGGAGACCTTAAAAATAAACCACTGCAAGTCCTCAGGGCTGCAGTCTTGTTTGTCTTCTCGTGTGTCTGTCTCTTTTGTTCATTCCGTCGTTCCGAAACGCAACATCTGGCGCCTGAACAGGGACCTGAAGAATAGGCGCTTCATGCATATAACGGAGGAACCGAAAGGGTAAGCACCCCAGGAATTATATTTAAACAAAGAAAAAGGGGGACTTTCTGGAAAATTATGGGGAATTCCCCATCTTTGGAAAAGGAATATCTAAAGCTTCTCAGAGGGCTTCTACATTCAGTTGGTGTAGAAGTGACTGACAAAAATTTAAAAATTCTACTTCGGCACATTACCGAGAAGTGCTATTGGTTTGCCTATCAAACAAAGGCGCAA
>NW_004444143.1:3277034-3284372 GCF_000243295.1 Trichechus manatus latirostris
GATTCAAACTGCTGCTTTTGTTAAAGATTGGCATCGAGATTCCCATCTTTTATGGCAGCAACAGCAGGAACTCGATTCCCAGATGGCCTTAGATATTCAAAACTTACAACAAACAGTGCAATGGCTGGGAGATCAAGTTTCCGTGTTAACTACACGATCCATTCTGAAGTGCGATTGGAACTCTTCCCACATTTGTGTTACCCCTGTTCCATATAATGTCTCTGATGATTGGTCGAAAGTTAAAAGAACATTATTGGGACATGAGAACTTGACAGAAGAAATATTAAAAACAGAAAGAGACATTTCTGTTACGTTTAGTAAAGATTTGCCCGACTTGACGAATCAGGATATTTTACAGGGTCTTGCTGATGGATTGTCAAAGCTAAATCCTCTCGGTCAAGCGAAAAGTTTAGTTGCCACCACTCTGAGTAATTCTACTGTATTAATTGTTGTTCTTATTTTTGTCTTTATAGTCGTCCGCCGATGGCTCCAAAACAGAACAGTAAAAAAAAATCCGAGAAAGAAATTTTATCTGTGTTACGACACGTCAGAGTACATCAAGAAAACAAATAAGGGGGAGATGTGGGAAATTATCAGCCTGGGAATGATCTGCACGCGGACGCTCCCGCGCTTATTGCCAGATCTCCGGGATTCGGAGGGCATGTCTTGCAAACAAACATGCCGTTCCCTCCTGCAAACAGGAGGGAACACCGAGTCTCTGAGAACTTGCTGATCTGTGAGCCTTAAAGATAAGTTCGGATACTTACTATAGTCTTGATGTGCTTTGAGGAAGAAAACAACTTATAATTAGCTGGCATAATGCCCAGGCGGAGACCTTAAAAATAAACCACTGCAAGTCCTCAGGGCTGCAGTCTTGTTTGTCTTCTTGTGTGTCTGTCTCTTTTGTTCATTCCGTCGTTCCGAAACGCAACAAGGCACCAACGCAGCACAAAGCTAGACCAGGACATGTAGGCTCTCAGAGCTTGGAGAAGGTGACGCTTTTCAGTTCCTTCTTCTCCATCGCGGCCTGGACAGACTTCACGATGTCATCGGTTTGCAGCATGTTCATGTTCCAGTTGCGCTGCAGAAAGAGGGCCATGGCAACAGAAGATGCGGGGAAGATTAGGGTTGGACCAATGAAAATCGGCGGGTAGCTAGTAGCCCACCAATCAGAGGATACAGCATGCAGAGGGCTGCTGAGCTCTGATTGGCTGCTCTGGAATGGGAGACGAACTGTGATTGGCCGGAAGGAAACGCTCACCACGAAGTTGAGGCTGTCAGCCACCAGACGGTCACGGGCATAGAGCAGGTTGACTTTAGTGCCCTGCACCGCCACGGGGCTCTTGCTGGAAATCTCCGCTGCTAGGGAGAAGGCTGCGTCAAGCAAGGCCTCCTTGTCTGGGAACACCCGACTGTGGATGAAAGGGAATCAAGAATCGGGTGGCCGGGAGGAGCTTTCTCACCTCTTTTGCCCTCCCACCTGCAGAAGAGGAAGCGGCCAATCACAGGAGAAGGTGAAGACCCGCAGTAAAACGGGCCAATCAGAGCAGGGCACTAGACTCCCAAATAAAGGAATGTCCACTCAGAGAAAGCCTTGAGTGGAGCCACAGCGGGGCTGAGACCCCACCCGGGCGGGCTGCCCCGCGCACCGCCGGCCTTGGCCCTACCTGACCAGCCCACTGCTCAGGGCCTCGTCAGCCATCAGCTTCCTGGCGGTGAAGGCCAGCTCGTTGACCAGGCTGCAAGAGGGGAGGGAGTGTCAGGGGACGGCAGTCTTCCTGGGTCTGGGGGTGCCCTGTGGTCCTCTTCCCGCCTCCCCCTCTCACATCTGGCTCCCAATGACCCGGGGCAGACGCTGCAGTGTTCCCACGTCAGATGCCACACCCATGTCCACCTCAGGAGGCAACAGTCTGCTTTTCGTTTACCACTGAGGTTGACCCCCAGCCCAGGCTGGTCACCCCATGCCCCAACTCAGAGGCTCCCCCGAACACCCCATCCCATTCCCATCAACACACTTTGACGGCGCCGGGTCCCTCGGTCTGGAATAGAGCCCACCCTCCAACTCCCTCTGCCCTCTCAGTTCTTCAGGGTCAGCCAAGCCTATCTCCCGAGGGAAGTCCTCCTAACACTGCCCGTCTGACCTCGTCCTGCGTCCCTGGGCTCCGTGCTGCCTCCTGCCCTCCCCAGCACTGACGCCATCACCAGCCCCAGCATCCAGCAGGTGCCAGACTCATCCCACGCCCTACCTCTTTCCCTCCTGACCTCAGCTGGACGGCCTACCCTCATTACCTCCCATAAGCAAGTCTTACCTTTTTAGGTTCAGTTTTGACTAAGTCTTCCCAGAAGCCCTCAGGCTCCTCCAGACCCTCCTGGCCCGCTCACTGCCCAGTTTAAGGGGGAAGTAAGGGCGGGGGGAGGCACGTGGGGAGCAGCAGCTCAGGGGAGGATGGCTCACCTTCACCTGGAAGAACGCGTCCTGGGCACAGTAACGGATGTCACAGGCGGTGATGAGGTCCACGCCTGGGATGGAGAGGCCGGGACACTAAACAACCACAAGGTCAACCCCTCTATCTGGGGACATGGGCTTGCACCTGGGGATCAGGTCTAAGCAGCCACACATCAGAGGCTGTATGGCCCTGGCTGAGGCGGAAGGACCGCGGCCAAGAGGGGCCCAGCCAGACTGAACGCTCTGGGTGGGGCTGCAGACTCACCTGCGCCAATGCAGCCCCCATGGATGGCTGCGATGACGGGCTTGGGGCACTGGAAGAAAAGGGAGCAGCGGGGTCAGGGCCGGCTAGGAGAGGTGGGCAGTGGGGTCGCCCTCCCACCCCCAGAGTCACCTTCTCGATGACGCTGAAGGTCTCCTGGTACCTGGTGATGATGTTTCGCAAGTACCAGCTTTTGCGGGCCACGTCGTCTCCCGGGGGCTGCAGGAGCCCTGAAGCCATGTCGGTGAGGTCGATACCTGGTGGAGAGGTGCGAGGGGGTTCACCCAGCCACCCAGGCCCCGCCCATTGCCCCAACCAGCGGTCAGAACCTGGGCTCAGCAGGTTAGGAACCCGAAACCACTACAGAGGAGGAAACTAGTCACATAGGACCTACCAAGGGTCTGGGTGTGGGGTAAAATAAAACATAAATAAAAGCTAACGTTGATGGAGTCACTGCCCATTCATTCCTCACAACAACCCGAGGAGGTAGGTCCGATCATCATCTCCATTTCACAGAGGGGTGAACCGGGGCACCTTGGCTTGTGAGTTGTGGAACTGGATACTGAACCCAGGGCCAAGCAGTTGGCTCCAGAGGCCATGAGTTCAGCTACCCGCCACCCGCACAGAAGTCCAGGTGTGTGGCCTGAGCAATGGGTCACACGGGAGAGATGCTTCCTGAAGTGGGGAACACCAGGACGGAGCAATTTCTGTGACTCCAACTTCAACGTAAGGCCCACATCTGACCTTTCCTCCACCACTCATGCTCCACGACCTCCACTCCGGTCTGGGTCTACCTCATCTCCCTTGGTCTCCCTGGCCCCACCCTTGCCCCCCCAGTCTGTTCCCCACCCAAAGCTAGAGGGACCCTGTGAACGCTTCAGTCCTATCAGGTCCTCCCTGTCTCCCCTCCGCTCCCACCTGGTTGTTAGTTACGCTGAGTCAGCTCTGACGCACGGCAAGCCCAGGCACAACAGAAAGAAACGCTGCCCGGTCCTGCGCTGTGTTCACAATCGTTGGTATGTCCCAGTCCGCGCTGCGGCCACTGTGTATTCTGAGGGCCTTCTCATCTAGGGGGCTTATCATCCAGCACCATCGCAGACAATATTCTGTTGAGATCCACAGGGTTTTCACTGGCTAATTTTCAGAAGCAGTTCTCCAGGCCTTTTATCCCAGTCTTATTCTGGAAGCTCTGCTGAAACCTGTCCTCCACAGGTGAAATATCAGGGGCGTAATCACTCTCACCCCTTTGCCCGGCCCCTTAACAGTGCTGCCCGTCAGACCCTGAAAAATCCTCTATACCTATTGCCACACCACCGACTCAGAGGCTTCACTGCCTCCACTTGCTGAAACCAGCGAGACCCCAGGAGCACCAGCCACAGTAGGGCTGATTTCGTGTGAAGTTAAATTCACGTAGGCAGGACGCCCCCTGCGTGACCTGGGCCGGGCAACTTCATTTTCCGAGCCTGGGGTTTCTTCTCCAGAAAATGAAAAAACTCTCCCAAGAGCTGACGGGGCGGCGAGGATTCAAGGAGACGGAGCCCTGGAGGCGCTTCCTACAGTGTCTGGCATGCAGCGGCATCGCGACAGTTGACTATTATTACAGACTCCTCCAGAGCCATCTGGGTCAGCCCACTGGCGTCGGTTGGCCCTGTGCCACATCTGGGACGCTTGTGTGAGTCAACAGGTGCTGCTGACTCCCAGAACAAGCCCAGGCTGGCACCCTGCAACACCTCTCCCACCGGTTTTTACGGTTTACCCACCCTACCTGGACCTGTAAGAGCTCAGCTGCTAACTGAAAGGTTGGCAGTTCAAATCCACCCAGAGGTGACTCACAAGAAAGGCCTGGCAATCTATTTCCAAAAGATCACAGTGACTGAAAATCCTGGGGAGCACAGTTCTACTCTGACACGTGCAGAGTTGCCATGAGTCGAAAGCAACTCAATGGCAATTGGTTTTTCTTACCTGGACCTGCAGACTGTGGCATTTGCAACCCCATCCCCAAACCCTGGAACAAGTTGCCCCAGTCATTGCAGAGAAGTTCCTGGTCCTGTTCTGGTGACTTTCTACCACCCCTGTGACCCTCCTAATATTCCCAAAATCATTCATAATCAACATCAAGGTATTCATAATCATAAATAATAGCAGCTCCATTAATAACACACATACTATGTTCCAGGCCCAACATTTGGCACGTATTAACTCATTTAACCCTCACAGCAACCCAAGCAGGCAGGTGCTAACAATTAGCTCAGAGAGGTGACGGGACAGTGTGCAGGTGGCAGAGGTGGGGAGGAGAGTGGCCACCTGAGTCCACAGCCCTTGGTTAACCAGCATGCCAGACACCCGGGCGACAGCCTCTCAGTGGGTAACAGCAAGGGCTCCGCAGCCCAGAAGCCTGAGTTTGAATCCCAGCTCTGCCACTTACCCGCCCTGTGACGTTTTGTCCTCTCTCTGGGCCTCAGTGGCCTCATCTATAAAATGGGGATGATAACAGAAGCAACTCATAAGATTGTGGTGAGAAGCAATTCATTGATATGTGTAATGTTCAGAATAGGGCACGACGCTCTGTAAGTGCTAAACACACACGGGGTATTTTTTTTAGTAGTAGTTCCTTTCTGTCATTGGATTACTATGTGACCCTGAGTTTCTTCTTTCTGGCCTTCAGGGTCTTGCTGATGAAAATGGATCGAGACAGCCACAGCCAGCCGGGAGCTGGAAGGTGAGGGCTCCAGGCCAGGCCCAGCCACAGACGACTTCTCCACCTCTCACTTCTCAGACCAGAGCTGGGTCCCGTGCAGATATCAGTAAATGTGGGCAGGGGCAGGGTGCGAGAAGCACTCTCTAGATGTAGACACTTGTTATTTCTGGTGATGGGAAAGGCAGCACCAAATGTGGGTGAAGTGTACACAGCCTGACCAAGGTAAATGAAGGCACTAAGAAGGGTACAAGAGAAAAGGACATTTTTGGTAAAGGATAAAGGCATATGGAATTTTACACCACCACCACCCCCACCCAAAAAAAGAGAAAATGCATGTGGTTACATATGTATACATGTGTGGGTATATACAAGGATATACATACGTATACACGTACAGACGTATCTATATGTATATACACAGATACGCGTGTTCATGCATATATATAATAAACCACATAGTACGCCCAGTTGTGGTTACCTCTTCAACATAACCAAACACTTTGCGAGCTTGGTTTTCTGGGTTTGAAGGCTTAGGACCACAGTGTCCTGGCACAACACGGTCAACTGGCATAGTTTATGCTCTACATCCTAGTTTGGTGAGTAGTATCTGGGGTCTTAAAAGCTTGCAAACAGCCATCCAAGATATAATATTGATATCTGCTCATCTGGAGCAAAAGAGAAAGGGAACCAAAGACTCAGAGAAGAAACTAGTCTACAGAACTAATAGTCTACATGAATCATGGCCCTCATCTACCCTGAGACCAGAAGAACCTGATGGTGCCCAGCTACCACTACCGACTGTTCTGGGCAGGGCCACAAAACATGGATCCTGAGAGCACAGGAGAAAAATGTGGAACAGAACCTCAAATTCTTAAAAAGTCCAGACTTACTGGACTGGTTGAGACTGGAGGACTCCCAGAGACTATCGCCCTGAGATACTCTTGAAGCATTGAACCAAAACTAGCCCCTGAGGTCACCTTTTATCTAAATAACAGATTGGCTTCTAAAATGAAGAACATAACCCACGAGTACTGAGCTCCTTTAAAAAATCATCTATATGAGACCAAATGGTCAACAATCACTCTAATGTAAAGATGAACGGGTAAGGGGGCAGGGACACTAGATTACTGGAAACAGAACAACCAGAACAGAATTAATGAGGATGTTGACATAGTGTGAAAAATGTAACCAGTGTCACTGAATAATTTGTGCAGGAATTGTTAAATAGGAAGCTAATCTGCTGTGTAAACTCTCAACAAAAACACAATATTATTTGAAAAGAAAGAAAGGAGTGAATGTGACATTTCACTTCTGGTAGGGTCCTGAAGGCCCAACCCTCCTGCAGGTAACAACCATGAACTCTGGCTGGCAAGATACAGGAAAGCCACTACTGAAGGCACTGGGCCGATTCTGGGGGGAGTCAGCACTTAGAAGAAGGGATAGCACCAAGTGACTTACCTGCTTCTAAAGCTTTTAGCCTGAGGGCAGGATAAAGTAGTGCCTGAAGAACCAAAGACTAGAGTTAGGGTGTACAGCTGCTCACAAATGAGGGGGAAATCCCAAAAAGAAGATAGGCGGAGAGGGGAGCCCCAAATTCTGTGTATAAACTCTGCCCGTATCTCTGACTGACTCATGAACCGTGTAGGCAGGCCAGTAAAAGATAGAAAAACTGAACTGAGATTTGAACTGTTGCCAAAGATACAGACTTTACGCTTATTTCCAACCAAACCACTAAAAAGGAAATGCAACACTCTTTGGAGTTATATAACACAATCCAGAGTCTCCACAACATCATATCCCCAATATCCAGGATACAATCCAAAATTAGTCAAATTACAAAGAAACAAGAAAATGAGACCCATTTTTTTTTTTTTAATATTTTATTGTACTTCAGGTGAAGGCTTACAGAACAGATAGTTTCTCATGTAACAG
>NW_004444143.1:3286154-3289814 GCF_000243295.1 Trichechus manatus latirostris
AAAATTTTTTCCCAGTCTGTAGGTTCTCTTTTGACTCTTTTGGTGAAGTCTTTTGAAGAGCATAGGTGTTTGATTTTTAGAAGATCCCAGTTAGAGACCCATTTTTAAGAGAAAAGACAAGAAACAGAGACTGACCCCAGGATGACCCGAATTTTAGAATTAGGAGAAAAAGATTTTAAACCAGACATTACATCTATGCTCAATGACACAGAGAAAGAGGCTTCTGATAAATACAAATGTAGGAAACTTGAGCAGAGGAATGGAAAACATACAAAAGAACAAAATAGAAATTTGAGAACTGAAAAATGTAATATCTGAAAATAAATAAATAACTGGATGGGCGTACCAGCAGAATAAAGATGACAGAGAAAAGAGTGAATCTCATCAGTGGAAATGACTCAACCTGAAAAACAGACCTGTGGGGCAATCGAAAGATTGAGCATACATGTATTTGGGTGGCACAAATGGTTAAGCACTCAACTACTCACCAAAGGTTGGCAGTTCAACCCATGCAGAGGCACCTCGCAAGAAAGGTCTGATGATCTGCTTCTGAATGGTCAAATCCTTGAAAACCTTACAGGGCACAGTTCTACTGTGACTCAACGGCAACAGGTTTTTTGTTTTGGTTTATAGGGTTGCTATGAGTTGGAATTGAGTCAACAGCAAAGCGTTTGGTTTTGTTTCTTTGACAGTTTCCACCTCACACAGGTTCTGGCTCTCACAAGTTTTACTCTAGAACACACTTTACGACACAGACACCGAGACTCAGAGGTTAAGTGCCTTGTCCAAGGTCACAGATCCAGAATGGAAACCCAGACGTCTGAGTCCGTGACCTGGAAATGTTCTACTGGGTAAATTCTGTATTTTAATGTTTTAAGTTAGGCCTTTTATAAAAATGATAAAAGTGGCAGTTAGAAGCTGCTTAAACCCTACTTAAGAAGCATCACTCTATTTCCAGGAGCAGGAGAGACTGGTGGGGGTGGCTGTGAAAACTACACTTGGTACCTGAAGTGAACATTTCTCCTTCACCAGAAATCACCACAGCACAACAGTCGGCATTCTCTGATATCTTGTTGAAGCACTCTACCATCTCCCTGTGGAGGAGCAGGGAGAAAAGGGCTGTGTCTGGGGCAGGAATCCTCTACCCTCACATCCATCTACCCCCTGCACTCCACCCTACCCAGTCCCTCAGCCTCTGCCTCCTCCTTCAGGCAGGCCTCCAGGATACACAGGTCAGACCCCCAGAAGGCCTTCCTCAGGGCGTTCGTCTTCTCGGCCGGTTGATCTGCATGTGCAGAATGTGTTCTGGGCCAGATGTCACACGAAGAAACTGATAGCTGTGGCCAGGCGCCTCGACGGGGGCTGCTCTGGGGACTTCATCTTGCCCAGGGTAGCTCACGGGGTGAAGGCTAAACGTCAGACCTTGACTGGGTGGGGTCAAAAACCCTGGGAAAAGAAAGGAAGAGTGATGACCCCAAAGACCCTCCAAACTGAGAGACACTGACTCTTCTATGACCCAGACTGGTGACACAGCACCTTCAGGAGCAGAGGGTACACTCCTCAGGGACCCCAGATTGGGGAGGACTCGTTTAGGACAATTCAGCCTTCAAGATTAGGGGTGCTTCCCTCAGCAGTGGCCTCAGTTTGAGAACCACCTCAGAACTTGATCGTGGGACTGACCCCGGATTAGGAACACTGCGCCGTCAGCGACCCCAGATTGGAACACAGGCCCGCAGAACTGGGGTGACATTCAGATCGGAGCGCACGGACCCCTGAGTCCTTGACTCCGGACAGGCGCTTTCCGTCCTGTTGTGGCCGTGACAGCAAGACATTCACGCCGAGACCTCAGAAGTCAAGAGGTGACTTACGCCGGGTCAGCAGGCCCCAGAGTCTGCGAGAAGCCACCGCCACCGCCTCCATTTGAACACTGTGGCGAACTTAAAAACCGGAAGACGCCAATGGAGCCAGCCCGGACGGCCGCCATGTTGAGTGAGGGCATCGAAGCCACATCCGGCCCAGCGAGCAAGCCTTTCGTCCCGCCATCTCTATTAAGGGCAACCGGAAATTGCTGAGTTACAGAGAGGCGTGGAAATGGAAACTTCCAACCGGTAAGTTATAAAAAGTCTTAGAAGTGTGACCTTTAGCCTAGTTAAGTCCACTTCTAGAAACCTGACCTAAGAAAGTAAGTCACAGTATTGTTGGATAAAGTTTCTGTATAAAGATCATCACAGCGCTGTTTTGTAATGGTGGAGAAGGTGGACACGGCCGTAATGTCCCGGGAGGGCGTTAACTGCAGAGCTAAGCTTGGAATCATGTTGTATTCTGTGTTAATTAAAAAGAAAAAAAAAGTTGACATCCAGCTCTGTGAGCTTCCCCACGTGAAGGGATAAAAGTAGAGACGGGCAGCGTTGAACACTGACTGTGTACCATGCTGAGCTCAATGCATGTACCTAGTCTGAATTTCCACAACACCACGAAGCGTATTATCTTCCACTGGACACAGAGGAAATGGGCTCAGAGGGGAAGTCACTAGTTCAGGGTCGCTGGGCTTCAGTAGTGCTGACGCAGGGATTTATGTGGCTTCAAAGTCCATGTTCTTAAAACATTTGTTAAAACGATAAAGCCACTTTGGAAAAACGCAGGGTATAGAAAAAGTGCTGTAAAACTGCCTTTGAATGAATGTTAAGGAAGATGTTCACTAAAGTAGTGGGATCTTTCTTTCTTAATGAACATGTGTCTCCTCTGGTTTTGCAGACTAGACATACTGACTGGTCATTTTGGAAAACAGTAGAGGCTGACTTTCCATCAACAGAGGACTGTTTAGTTTATCGACAAAATGAAAAACTGAAACCGCTATGCAGATACTGAGAGAGAAATGTTAAGATACAGAACATTTTGTATGACCACTTGGTGTAAAATAGATGGTTGTACATGGCTGTATAGAGCCCTGGTTGCACAATGGTTAAGCACTTGGCTGCTTACCAAAAGGTTGGAAGTTCAAACCCACCCAGCTGTTCAGTAGGAGAAGGATCTGGTGACCTGCTTCTGTAAAGATAACCCATTGCTGTCAAAGCAATTCAGACTCATAGAGACCCTACAGGACAGAGTACCGTAGAACTGCCCCGTAGGGTTTCCAAGGCTATTCTCGTTACAGAAGCCGACTGCCACAACTTTCTCCCTCAGAGGAGCTGGTGGGTTTGAACCATCAACCTTTTGGTTAACAGCTGAGTGCTTAACCACTTCACCACCAGGGCACCTTTCCATAAAGATCACAGCCTAGAAAACTCTATGGGCAGTTCCACTCTGTCACATGGAGTCACTGAGTCGAAACTGACTCAACATCACCCAGTGACACATGGATGTATATGTATAGAACACAGTTTATATGTAGACTGTGTAAGGAGACCCAAAACATTGCTGATAGGGAATTGAACTGGGTGCAGGGAGACAGAATGAGGAAATCCACCCTTTACCTCCCTTGTGTTGTTTTTGTGAGGCGCTGTCAAGTCGGTTCCAACTCATAGCGACCCCATGTACAACAGAACGAAAACTACCCAGTCCTGTGCCATCCTCACAATCGTTGTTATGCTTGAGCCCATTGTTGCAGCCACTGTGTCAATCCATCTCCTTGAGGGTCTTCCTCTTTTTTGCTGACCCGCT
>NW_004444143.1:3290002-3328242 GCF_000243295.1 Trichechus manatus latirostris
ATATATCCTACTTGATTTAGAAGTTTTTGGCTGGAAGACAACTATAGTTTCTCCTTGTCAGAGGTTGTTTGAAACTCCCTGGTGAAGCACTTTGTTCATCTGATAGATGATGAGTATGTGTGAGACAGGGCCTGAGCAGAGCGGTGGGGTCCTTGTTGTATATATGATTTCTAAAGATATTCTCCCAGTCGATAGCTTGTCTTTTCACAATTTTGATAAAGTCTTTGGATGAACAAAAGCCTTTAATTTTTGTGAGGTCCCATTTATTTACGTTGTCTTTTGCTGTTTGTGCTTTTGTTGTTATACTAGATAATCCATTGTTGAAACCTAGGCCTGACAGCATTGCTCCTGCTTTTTCTTCTAAGAATTTTATGGTTTTAATTTTCACATGTAGGTTTTCAATCCATTTTTAATTTGTTTTTGTGTATCATGTGAGGCACGGATTCTGTTTCTTCTTCTGCACGTGGAAATCCAATTTTCTCAGCACAATTCATTGAAGAGACTCTTTTTTCCCCATTGAATGGACTTAGCACCCTTGTCAAAAATCAGTTGACCATAGATGTGTGGGTTTATTTTTAGATCTCAGTTCTAGTCCACTGGGTATTTGTCTATTGTTACACCAGTACCAGGCTCTTTTGATTACTATAGCCGTATGTTTTAAAATCAGGAAGTGTGAGTACTCCTACTTTGTTCTTCTCTTTCAACATTCTTTAGCTATTCATGGCCTCTTGCCATTCCACATAAAGTTGAGGAACGGTTTTTTATTTCTGTAAAGAAGGCTGTTGGAATTTTGATCAATATTGCATTGAATCTGTAGATGGCTTTGGGTAGTATTGACATCTTAACAATATTAAGTCTTCAGTCCGTGAACATGGAACATCTTTCCATGTATTGCAGTCTACTTTAATGTCATCCAGCAGTATTTTATAATGTTCATTGTACAAGTCTTTCACATCCCTGGTTAATTTTTTTTAAAAAAGAAATTAATTGAAGTTTATTTAATATACGATTTTGCAAACTGGAGTAATATTTCAACTAGATAGCCAGAAAAGTTTCCCAAGATGAAAACTCTGGTTAAATTTATTCTTACGTATTTTATTCTCTTAGATACTAGTGTCAAGCTTTTGGGACCTTCATTTGCTGATGTGGCACGACTCAAAATGAGAAGAAACAGCTGCAAATATCCATTGATAATCAGAAAATGGAATGTAAGAAGTATGAATCTAGTAAAATTGGAAGTCATCAAAAATGAAATGGAATGCAAAAAGATTGATATCCTATGCATTAGTGAGCTGAAATGGACTGGTACTGGCCATTTTGAATCAGAAAATCATATGGTCTACGATGCCAGGAATGACAAATTGAAGAGGAATGGCGTCATGTTCATCATCAAAACATTTCAAAAATTATCTTGAAGTACAATACTGTCAGTGTTAGGAAAATATCCATACACCTACAAGGAAGACCAGTTAATAGGACTGTTACTCAAATTCATGCACCAACCACTAAGGCCAAAGATGAAGAAACTGACAGTTTTTGCCAACTTCTGCAGTCTGAAATTGAACAAACATGCAGTCAAGATGCATTGATAATTACTGGTGATTGGAATTCGGAAGCTGGAAGCAAAGAAGAAGGATTAGTAGCTGGAAAATATGCCCTTGGTGATAGAAATGATGCCAGAGATTGCTTGATAGAATTTGCAAGACCAATGATTTCGTCATTGCAAATACCTTTCTTCAGCAACATAAATGGCAACTGTATGACATGGACCTCACCAGATGGAATACACAGGAATGAAATCGACTACATCTGTAGAAAGAGACAGTGGAAAATCTCAATATCATCAGTCAGAACAAGGCCATAGGCTGACTTGGGAACAGACCATCAATTGCACATACGCAAGTTGAAGTTGAAGAAAATTAGAACAAGTCCACAAGAGCCAAAGTACGACCGTGAGTATATCCCATCTGAATTTAGAGACTGTCTCAGGAATAGATTTGACCCATTGAACACTAATGACCGAAGACCAGATCAGTTGTGGAATGACATCAAGGACATCATACATGAAGAAAGCAAGAGGTCATTAAAAAGACAGGAAAGAAAGAAAAGACCAAAATGGATATAAGAAGAGACTCTGAAAGTTGCTGTTGAACGTAGAGAAGCTAAAACAAAAGAAATGATGAAGTAAAAGAGCTGAACAGAAGATTTCAAAGGACGGTTTGAGAAGACAAAGTACAGTATTATAATGAAATCTGCAAAGACCTGGTGATAGAAAACCAAAAGATAGAAGAACATGCTTGACATTTCTCAAGCTGAAAGAACTGAAGAAAAAAATTCAAGCCTCGAGTTGAAATATTGAAGGATTCTACAGCGAAAATACTAAACGATGCAGGAAGCATCAAAAGAAGATGGAAGGAATACACAGAGTCACTGTCTCAAAAAGAATTGGTCAACATTCATCCATTTCAGGAAATAGCATATGATCAAGAACCGATGGTAATGAAGGAAGAGGTCCAAGCTGCACTGAAAGCATTGGCAAAAAACAAGGCTCTAGGAATTGACAGAATACCAACTGAGATGTTTCAGCAAACAGATGTGGCTCTGGAGGTGCTCATGCATCTATGCCAAGAAATTTGGAAGACAGCTGCGTTGCCAACTGAATGTAAGAGATCCATATTTGTACCCATTACAAAGAAAGGTGATCCAATAGAGTGTGGAAAATATCGAACAGTATCATTAACATCACACGCAAGTAGAATTTTGCTGAGGATCATTTAAAAGCAGTTGCAGTAAATACATCATCAAGGAATTGCCAGAAATTCAAGCTGGATTCAGAAGAGGATGTGGAACAAGGGATATCAAGGCTTATTTCAGATGGATCTTGGCTGAAAGCAGAGAATACCAGAAAGATGTTTACCTCTGTTTTATTGACTATGTGAAGACATTCAACTCTGTGGATTATAACAAATTATGGATAATATTGTGAAGAATGGGAATTCCAGAACACTTAATTGTGCTCATGAGGAACCTGTGCTTACACCAAGAGGCAGCTGTTTGAACAGAACAAGGGGATACCGCATGGTTTAAAGTCAGAAAAGGTGTGCGTCAGGGTTGTATCTTTTCACCATACTTACTCAATCTGTATGATGAGCAAATAATTCGAGAAGCTGGAATATTATGATGGATCACTTTTGTGTGGCCTTTCTAGCCATGGCTTGTAACTCCCACCCACGTGATTGGATGGGACTGTGTGATAGGGTAATTGTGGCCCACCAAAGGGATTGGTCAGTTTTGCCAACCTGCTGGGCTTGAAATGAGCCATCTTAGAGGTGGGAGGGAGACGATACCACCACCACCAAGGAAGAACAGCCAGGAGACAGCACATCCTTTGGAACTGGGATCCCTCACTGAGAAGGTCCCGGATCCAGGAGACAGAGAGTGATCCGTAACCTTGAATATGGTGAGAAGCAGTGGCAGAGACCCGGCAGCAGAGACTCGGCATCAGGAGATGGCACAGTGGGCTTCCTGGCCCATGGAGAGAGAAAGCTGAGTGCCTTTGGGCAGAGGCAGAAGGCCAGGGAGAGGCATGCCTGCAAGCACAGCTGGGAAGAGGCTGTCTGGACAGAAGAACTGTATCCTGTGTTCCTGAACCTGAGTTGTAACTGTTACTTCCCTAATAAACCCCATAATCACGAGTATTGACTGTGAGTTCTGTGTGGCTATTGCAATGAATTATCAAACCCTGTAGAGAAGTAGAAAGTGCCATGGGAGGGACAGTTAGTGTCAAAATTGATAAAGATGGTGGAGAGAGAAGGCATGCCTGACCTTCGCTTCATAGCAGTCAGCCTTGGGCTGTTGATCTTGATTCTCCTTCCCTCTTGTGAAGTTACAGGAGGTCAGACGCCATCGCTTGCCATTTTTACAACTATATAAGAGGAACGCAGTATCAGGATTGGAGGAAGACTCATTAACAACCCGTGATATGCAGATGACACAACCTTGCTTGCTGAAAGTGAAGAGGATTTAAAGCATTTACTGATGAAGATCAAAGACTACAGCCTTCTGTATGGATTACAGCTCAGTATAAAGAAAACAGCATTCAAATTGGTAAGGAAGAAGTAAAAGTATTTGCAGATGATATGATCTTATACACAGAAAACCCCAAAGAGTCCACAAGAAAACTACTGGAACTAATAGAAGATTTCAGCAGAGTATCAGGATACAAGATAAACATTCAAAAATCAGTTGGATTCCTCTACACCAATAAACAGAACTTCAAAAAGGAAATCACCAAATCATTACCATTTACAATAGCCCCCAAGAAAATAAAATACTTAGGAATAAATCTAACCAGAGACGTAAAAGACCTATACAACGAAAACTACAAGACACTACTGCAAGAAACCAAAAGAGACCTGCATAAGTGGAAAAACATACCTTGCTCATGGATAGAAAGACTCCACATTGTGAAAATGTCAATTCTAGCCAAAGAGATCTACAGATACAGTACAATCCCAATCCAAATTCCAACAACATTTTTTAATGAGATGGAGAAACAAATCACCAACTTCATATGGAAAGCGAAGAGGCCCTGGATAAGTAAAGCATTACTGAAGGAGAAGAACAAAGTGGAAGGCCTCCCACTACCTGATTTTAGAACCTATTATACTGCCACGGTAGTCAAAACAGCCTGGTACTGATCCAACAACAGCTACATAGACCAATGGAACAGATGTGAATCCAGACATAAGTTCATTCACCTGTGAGCAGCTGATATTTGACAAAGGCCCAAAGTCTGTTAAATGGGGAGAAGACAGTCTCTTTAACAAATGGTGCTGGCATAACTGGATATCCATCTGGAAAAACTGAAACAAGACCCATACCTCACATCATGCACAAAAACTAACTCAAAATGGATCAAAGATCTAAATATAAAATCGAAAACAATAAAGAGCATGGAAGAAAAAATAGGGACAATGCTAGGAGTCCTAATACGTGGCATAAACATAATACAAACCATAAGTAACAATGCACAAGCACCAGAAGAGAGACTAGATAACTGGGAGCTCCAAAAAATCAAACACTTATGCTCATCAAAAGTCTTTACCAAAAGAGTCAAAAGACAACCTACAGACTGGGAAAAAATTTCTGGCTACAACAAATCCGATCAGTGTGTAATCTCTAAAATCTACAAGATACTGCAAAACCTCAACAACAAAAAGACAAATAACTCAGTTAAAAAATGGGCAAACATATGAACAGGCACTTTGCCAAAGAAGACATTCAGGCGGCTAACAGACACATGAGGAAATGCTCAGGATCATTAGCCATTAGAGAAGTGCAGATCAAACTGCAATGAGATACCATCTCACCCCAGCAAGGCTAGCATTAATCCAAAAAGCACAAAAATAATAAATTGTTGGAGAGGTTGTGGAGAGACTGAAATACTTATACACTGTTAGTGGAATGTAAAATGATACAACCACTTTGGAAAGCAATTTGGCGCTTCCTTAAAAAGCTAGAAATAGAAGTACCATACGATCCAGCAATCCCATTCCTTGGAATGTACCCTAGAGAAATAAGAGCCATCACACGAATAGATATATGCACACCCATGTTCATTGCAGCACTGTTCACAATAGCAAAAAGATGGAAACAACCTAGGTGCCCATCAATGGACAAATGGATAAACAAATTACGGTATATTCACACAATGGAATACTATGCAATAAAGAACAATGATGAATCCATGAAACATAACATGGAGGAATGTGGAAGGCATTATGCCGAGTGAATTTAGTCAGTTACAAAAGGACAAGTGTAAGACCACTATTACAAGAAGAAAAGGTTTAAACACAAAAGAAAATATTCTTTGACGGTTACAAGGGTGGGGAGGGAGAGAGGGGTATTCACTAGCTAGATAGTAGATCAGAATTATCTTAGGTGAAGGGAAGGACAACACACACTACAGGGGAAGTCAGCACAACTGAACTAAACCAAAGCTAAAAAGTTTCCTGAATACAACCAAACACTTTGAGGGACAGAGGAGCAGGGGTCGGGGTCTGGGAATGATGGTTTCAGGATATCTAGGTCAACTGGCATAACAAAGTTTATTAAGAAAATGTTCCGCATCCCACTTTGGTGAGTGGCATCTGGGGTCTTAAAAGCTAGCGAGTAGCCATCTAAGATGCATCAGTTGGTCCCGACGCACCCGGAACAAGGGAGAATAACACCAAAGACACAAGGAAAGTATTAGCCCAAGAGACAGAAAGGGCCACATAAACCAGAGACTTCAACCTGAGACCAGAAGAACTAGATGGCGCCTGGCTACCACCAATGACTGCCCTGACAGGGAACACAACAGAGAGAAAGTTGGGGTGCAGAACTCAAATTCTAGTAAAAAGACCAGACTTAATGGTTTGATTGAGACTGGAGGGACCCCGGAAGACATGGTCCCTGACTCTCTGTTAGCCCAGAACTAAAATCATTCCTGAGGCCAACTCTTCAGACAAAGATTAGACTGGACTCTGGGACATAAAATGATACTTGTGAAGAGTGTGCTTCTTAGCTCAAGTAGATACATGAGACTAAATGGTCAGCTCCTGTACAGAGGTGAGATGAGAAGCCAGAGAGGGTCAGGAGGTGGTTAAATAGACACGGAAAAGCCAGGGTGGAAAGGAGGAGTTTGCTGTCACAGTATAGGGAGAGCAACTAGGGTCACATAACAATGTATGTATAAATTTTTGTATGAAAGACTAACTTGAATTGTAAACTTTCACTTAAAACACAACAATGAAAATAAAAACAAAAATTCTTACGTCTGGACCAATAAGCAACATCAAGATAAACGGAGAAAAGATTGAAGTTGCTGAGGATTTCATTTTACTTGGATCTACAATCAACACCCATGGAAGCAGCAGTCAAGAAATCAAAAGATGTTGTTGTTAGAGGCCGTCGAGTCAGTTCCAATTCATAGCGACCCTATGTACTACAGAATGAAACATTGCCTGGTCCTGTGCCATCCTCACAATCATTGTTATACTTGAGCCCATTGTTGCAGCCACTTGGTCAATCCACCTTGTTAAGGGTCTTCCTCTTTTTCGCTGACTCTGTACTTTACCAAGCATACTATCCTTCTCCAGGGACTGATCCCTCCTGATAACATGTCCAAAGTATGTGAGAAGTAGTCTCACTATCCTTGCTTCTGAGGAGCATTCTGGTTGTACTTCTTCTAAGACAGATTTGCTCATTCTTTTGGCAGTCCATGGGATATTCAATATTCTTCGCCAGCACCACAATTCAAAGGCATCAGTTCTTCTTCGGTCTTCCTTATTCATTGTCCAGCTTTTGCATGCATATGATGCAACTGAAAATACCATGGCTTGGGTCAGGTGCACCTTAGTCTTCAAGGTGACGTCTTTGCTTTTTAACACTTTAAAGAAGTCTTTTGCAGCAGATTTGCCCAATGCAATAGGTCATTTCATTTCTTGACTGCTGCTTCCATGGGTGTTGATTGTGGATCCAAGTAAAATGAAATCCTCAGCAACTTCAATCTTTTCTCCATTTATCATGATGTTGCTTATTGGTCCAGTTGTGAGGATTTGTTTTCTTTATGTTGAGGTGTAATCCATTCTGAAGGCTGTGGTCTTTGCTTTTCATCAGTAAGTACTTCAAGTCTCTTCACTTCCAGCAAGCAAGGTTGTGTCATCCACATAACACAGGTTGTTAATGAGTTGTCCTCCAATCCTGATGCCCCATTCTTCTTCATATAGTCTAGCTTCTTGGATTATTTGCCCAGCATACAGATTGAATAACTATGGTGAGAGGATACAGCCCTGACGCATGCCTTTCTTGACTTTAAACCATGCAGTATCCCCTTGTTCTGTTTGAACGAGTGCCTCTTGGTCTACGTACAGGTTCCTCATGAGCACAATTAAGTGTTGTGGAATTCCCATTCTTCGCAATGTTATCCATAATTTGTTATGATCCACAAAGTCGAATGCCTTTGCATAGTCAATAAAACACAGGTAAACATTTTTCTGGTATTCTTTGCTTTCAGCCAGGATCCATCTAACATCAGCAATGATATCCCTGGTTCCATGTCCTCTTCTGAATCTGGCTTGAATTTCTGGCAGTTCCCTGTCAGTATACCGCTGCGGCCACTGTTGAATGATCTTCAGCATATCTGCTGCGAATGACCTCTTTAAAGTGTTAAAAAGCAAAGATGTCACTTTAAGGACTAAGGTGTGCCTGACTCAAGCCATGGTGTTTTCAATCACCTCATCAGTATGTGAAAGCTGGACAATGAATAAGGAAGACTGAAGAATCTGAATTATGGTGTTGGCAAAGAATATTGAATATACCATGGACTGCCAAAAGAACAAACAAATCTGTCTTGGAAGAAGTACAGCCAGAATGCTCCTTAGAAGCAAGGATGGTGAGACTTGTCTCACATAGTTTAGAAATGTTATCAGGAAGGACTAGTCCCTGGAGAAGGACATCATGCTTGGTAAAGTAGAGGGTCGCAAAAGAGGGAAACCTTCAACTAGATGGATTGACACAGTGGCTGCAACAATGGGCTCAAGCATAACAATAATTGTGAGGATGGCGCAGGACCGGGTAGTGTTTCATTCTGTTGTACATAGGGTCGATATGAGTCAGAACCGACTTGATAGCACCTAACAACAAATAGTGTCCCTCATTTGCCTTTCAAATTTCTCATTGTGTATAGAAACCCAGCTGATTTTTGTTTACTGACCTTGTACCCTGCAACTTTGCTAAACTTCTTTACTAGCTCTAGAAGCTTTCTTGCAGGTTTTTTGGAATTTTTTATATATAGGATCATGTAATCTGAGAATAGAGATAATTTTACTTCTTTTCCAATCTTGATACCTTTTATTTCTTTTTCTTGTCTTATTGCTCTGGCTAGGACATCTAATAAAATATTGAAAACAAGTCGTGAGAGTGGGCACCCTTGTCTTGTTTCCAATTTCAAGGGGGAAAGCTCTCACTTTTTCACTACTGAGTATAATGTTGACTTTGGCTTTTCACTATGCCCTACATCATATTGAGGCGGTTCCCTTCAATTCCAAACTTCTTGAGAGTTTTCATCAAGAAATTGTGTTGGATTTTTATTGGATGCTTTTTCTGCATCTGTAGAGATGATCATGTGGTTCATTTCCTTTGTTCTATTGATGTATTATTAATGCATTGATTATTTTTTTAATGTTGAACCATCCTAGCATTCCTGGAATAAATCCCACTTGGTAATGGTGTATGACTGTTTTAATATGCTGTTGGATTCTGTTTGCCAGTATATTGTTGTGGATTTTCACATCTATATTCATAAGGGATTTTGGCCTGTAGTATTCTTTCCTTGTGGTGTCTTTGTCTTATTTTGGTATCAGGGTTACGTTTGCTTCATAGAATGAATTAAGAAAATATTCCTTCCTTTTCTATTTTTTGGAAGACTATAAACAGAATCGGTGTCAATTCTTCTATAAACGTTGGTAGAATTCTCCAGTAAAGCTGTCTGGCCCAGATTTTTTTTTTTGTTTTTGTTGTTGGGGGGAGGTTTTTGATCACTGATTCAGTTTTTCATTTGTTATGTGTTTGTTGAGACTTTCTGTTTCCTCTGGAGTCAGTTTGGGTAGGTTGTGTGTTTCTGAAAATTGGTAAGTTTCATCTAGGTTATCCAGTTTGTTGCCATGTAATTGCTCATAATATTCTGTCATAATTTTCTTTATTTTTATCAGGTCAGTGGTAATGTCTCCTCTTTCATTTCTTATTTTGGTTATTTGCATCTTTTCTCTTTTTCTGTCAGTCTAGCTAAAAAGTTTGTTAATTTCATTGATCGTTTCAAAGAGTCAACTTATTGTTCTATTGATTCTCCATATTGTTTTTCTGTTTTCAATTTTATTTATGCTCTGATCTTTATTTCTTATTTATCTTTTTTTTGTACTTGAGATAAAGGTTTACAGAGCAAAGTAGTTTCTCATTAAACAATTAATACACATATTGTTTTGTGACATTGGTTTCCAACCCCACAACATGTCAACACTCTCCCCTTCTCAAACTTGGGTTCCCCATTACAGATTGTTAGTTCTTCTGGCAGGTTTAAACTTAGTTTCTTTTTCTGTTTGTAGTTCCTCAAGTTGGATAGTTAGGCTATTGATTTGTTTCTTTTTTCATGTAGGCATTTATTGCTCTAAATTTCCTTCTGAGTGCTGCTTTTGTTGTGTCACACAAGTTTTGGAATATTTTCCTTTCATTTTCTTTTGACTCTAAGAAATTTGTGATTTCTCTTTGGTTTCCTGTTTAACCCATTGGTAGTTTAATAGTGTGTTGTTGTTTAATTTCCAAACTTTTGTGTATTTTTCAGGTTTTTTTCTATTACTGATTTCTAGCTTCACTCCATTGTAGTCAGAGAAAATACTTTGTATGATTTCAATCTTTTAAAATTTATCAAGACTTGCTTTCTGACCCACCATGTGGTCTATCCTGGAGAATACTCCATGTGCACTGGAGTAGGATGTATATTGTGCTGTTGTTGGGTGGAGTGTTCTATATATGTTTGTTAAGTCTAGTTTATTTATAGTGTCATTCAAGTCCTCAGCTTCCTAGTTGATCTTTTTAGATGTTCTGTCCAATATTGAAAGTGGTGTATTGAAGTCTCCAACTATTACTTTAGTGCTATCTATTTCTCCCTTCATTCTATCAGTGTTTGCTTTATATATTTAGATGCTCCATTGTTGGGTGCATATATATTTATGACTGTTAAATCTTCTTGATGAGTCAATCCTTTTATCCCTATATAATGTCCATCTTTATCTTCTAATAGATTTTGTTTTAAAGTCTACTTTGTCTGATATTAAGATTGTCACCCCAGCTCTCTTTTGGTTAGCATTTGCATGGAATATTTTTTTCCATTCTTCCACTTTCAACCTATTTGTGCCCATGAGTTTAAGGTATGTCTCTTGTAAACAGCATATAGTTGGGTCATTTTTTTCAATCCTTTTTGCCACTCTCTGCCTTCTGATTGGAGCATTTAGTCCATTTACATTAAATATAATTACCAATAAGAAGTGACTTACTTCTGCCATTTGTTATTTGTTTTTGTGTGTCTTAAGCCTTCTTCATCTTTATCCTTTACTACTGCCTGCTTTTGTGTTTTGTTGGCTTATTGCAGTGAGCCATTTTGGTTCCCTTCTCCCTTCCTTTTGTGTATGCTTTTAAAATATTTTCTTAGTGGTTACCATGAATATTACATTAACACTTAGTATTTATAACATCCTAGGGTAAGTTGGTACCAACTTAACTTCAGTAACATACAAGGAATTTTATACCTATACCATTCCATTAATAATCAGAACATGGAATGTACAAAGTATGAATCTAGGAAAATTGGAAATCGTCAAAAATGAAATGGAAAGCATAAACATCGGTATCCTAGGCATTAGTGAGCAAAAATTGACTGGTATTGGCGATTTTGAATCAGACAATCATATGGTCTACTATTCCAGAATGAAAAATTAAAGAGGAATGGCATTGCATTCATCATCAAAAAGAACATTTCAAGATTTATCCTGAAGTACAATGCTGTCAGTGATAGGATAATATCCATGGGCCTACAAGGAAGACCAGTTAATATAACCATTCCTCTAATTTACTCACCAACCACTAAGGCCAAAGATGAAGAAATTGAAAATTTTTACCAACTTCTGCAGTCTGAAATTGATCGAACATGCAAGCAGGTGCATTGATAATTATTGGTGATTGGAATATGGAATCTGGAAACAAACAAAAAGGATCGGTAGTTGGGAAATATGGCCTTGGTGATAGAAATGATGCCACAGATTGCATGATAGAATTTTGCAAGACCAACAACTTCTTCATTGCAAATACCTTTTTTCAACAACATAAATGGTGACTAATGTGGACCTCGCCAGATGGAATACATAGAAATCATATTGACTACATCTATGGAAAGAGACAATGGAAAAGCTCAATATCATCAGTCAAAACAAGGCCAGGGGCTGACTGCAGAAAAGACCATCAATTGCTCATATACAAGTTCTAGTCGAAGCTGAAGAATATTAGAACAAGACCATGAGAGCCAAAGTACGACCTTGAGTATATCCCACCTGAATTTAGAGACCATCTCGGGAATAGATTTGACCCACTGAACACTGATGACCGAAGACTAGAAGAGTTGTGGAATGACATCAAGGACATCATACATAAAGAAATCAAGAGGTCATTAAAAAGACAAGAAAGAAAGAAGAGACCAAAATGGATGTCAGAAGAGACTCTGAAACTTGCTCTTGAATGTCCAATAGCTAAAGTGAAAGGAAGAAACGATGAAGTAAAAGAGCTGAACAGAAGATTTCGAAGGGCAGCTTGAGAAGACAATATACAGTATTATAATGAACTCTGCAAAGACCAGGCGATAGAAAACCAAAAGGGAAGAACATGCTCGGCATTTCTCAAGCTGAAAGAACTGAAGAAAAAATTCAAGCCTCGAGTTGCAGTCTTGAAGGATTCTACGGGGAAAATATTAAACGATGCAGGAAGCATCAAAAGAAGACAGAAGGAATATACAGAATCACTATACCAAAAAGAATTGCTCGACATTCAGCCATTTCAGTAATTAGTATATGATCAGGATCTGAAGGAAGAAGTCCAAGCTGCACTGAAGGCATTGATGAAAAACAAGGCTCCAGGAACTGACAGCATACCAATTGAGATGTTTCAACAAAACGATTCAGCACTGGAAAGTGCTCACTCGTCTATGCCAAGAAATTTGGAAGAGAGCTACTTAGCCAAACAACTGGAAGACATGCATATTTATACCTATTCCCAAGAAAGGTGATCCAACCAAATGCAGAAATTATCGAACAATATCATTAATATCACACACAAGTAAAATTTTGCTGAAGATCATTCAAAAGAGGCTGCAGTAGTACATTGATAGAGAACTGCCAGAAATTCAAGCCAGATTCAGAAGAGGACGTGGAATGAAGGATATCATTGCCAATGTCAGATGGATCCTGGCTGAAAGCAGAGAATACCAGAAAGATGTTTACTAGTGCTTTATTGACTATGCAAAGGCATTCGACTGTGCGGATCATAACAAAATATGGAAAACATTGCAAAGAATGGGAATTCCAGAACACTTAATTGTGCTCATGAGGAACCTGTACGTAGACCAAGAGGCACTCGTTCAAACAGAACAAGGGGATACTGCATGGTTTAAAGTCAGGAAAGGCGTGCGTCAGGGTTGTATCCTCTCACCATAGTTATTCAATCTGTATGCTGGGCAAATAATCCAAGAAGCTGGACTATATGAAGAAGAACGTGGCATCAGGATTGGAGGAAGACTCATTAACAACCTGCGATATGCAGATGACACAGCCTTGCTTGTTGAAAGGAAAGAGGACTTGAAGCACTTACTGATGAAAAACAAAGATCACAGTCTTCGTATGAATTACACCTCAACATAAAGAAAACGAAAATCCTCACAACTAGGCCAATAAGCAACATCATGATAAACGGAGAAAAGATTGAAATTGTCCAGGATTTCATTTTACTTGGATCCACAATCAACACCCACGGAAGCAGCATTCAAGAAATCAAAAGACACCTTGCATTGGGCAAATCTGCTGCAAAAGACCTCTATAAAGTGTTGAAAAACAAAGATGTCACCTTGAACACTAAGGTGCGCCTGACCCAAGCCATAATGTTTTCAATTGTCTCATAGGCACATGAAAGCTGGACGATGAATAAAGAAGACTGAAGAATTGACACCTTTGAATTATGGTGTTGGTGAAGAATATTGGATATACCACGAACTGCCAAAAGAACCAACAAATCTGTCTTAGAAGAAGTACAACCAGAATGCTCATTAGAAGCAAGGATGGCAAGACTACGTCTCACGTACTTTGGACATGTTATCAGGAGGGAACAGTCCCTGGAGAAGGACATCATGCTTGGTAAAGTAGAGGGCCAGCAGAAAAGAGGAAGACCCTCAACGAGATGGATTAACACAGTGCTACAATAATGGCTCAAACATAACAAAGAGTGTGAGGATGGTGCAGGACTGGGCAGTGTTTCATTCTGTTGTACACAGGGTCACTATGAGTTGGAACTGACTCGACGGCACCTAACAACAACAACATCCCTTCCCTCTCTCCCCATTTTCTTGTTGCTATCACTAATTGTTACTGTTGTTGTTATGTCTTTATATTTTATGTGCTCCATGACATGTTGTCAGGAGGGATCAGTCCCTGGAGAAAGACATCATGCTTGATAAAGTAGAGGGTCAGCAAAAAAGAGGAAGACCCTCAACAAGATGGATTGACACAGTGGCTGCAACAATGGGCTCAAGCATAATGACTGCAGGCATGGCACAGTGTTTTGTTCTGTGGAGCATAGGGTCGCTATGAGTCAGAACCGACTTGACAGCACCTAACAACAAGAACATAACATAATTTTATCCTTGCTTTTTATACATTTGTCATCAAAAAGCATGAAGGACTATACAAGTAGAATTATGAAGCATGAATAGCTGATTACTAGCCTTTATACTTGTCCATGCAATTTCCCTTATTAGGGATCTTTCTTTTTATTTATAGCTTTGCATTACTCTCTAGTGTCCTTTTGCTTCCATCTGTAGAACTCCTATTAGTATTTTTTGTAGGGCCAGTCTGGTGAATATGAACTCTCTTAGCTTCTGCTTATCTGGGAGGGTTTTAATTTCACCTTCATTCTTAGCTATGATTTATTTTTGTGACTTCCCTATCTGGGTTGATACCTGGTTGCTCTGTCCTGTATTCTAGTCTTGCATTGTTATCTGATTAGAGCTGATTTTCTAACCGGAGGACTCCCTTTAGTAGTTCTTGCAATTTTGGTTTGATTTTTGCAAATTCCCTAAACTTCTGTTTATCTGGAAATGCCCTGATTTCGCCATCATATTTGAGAGACAGTTTTGCTGGATATATAATTCTTAGCTGGCAGATTTTTCCTTCAAGGCTTTATATATGTCATCCCATTGCCTTCTTGCCTGAATGGTTTCTGCTGAGTAGTCCGAGCTTATTCTTATTGACTCTCCGTTGTAGATAACTTTTTGTTTATCCCTAGCCACTCTTACAATTCTCTTTATCTTTGGTTTTGGCAAGTTTGATTATGTCTTGGTGACTTTCTTTTGGGATCTACCTTATGTGGGGTTCGATGAGCATCTTGGATAGATATCTTGTCATCTTTCATGATATCAGGGAAGTTGTCTGCCAACAAATCTTCAACAATTCTCTCTGTATTTTCTGTTACCCGTCCCATTCTGGTACTCCAATCACTCGTAGGTTATTCCTCTTGATAGATTCTCATACAATTCTTAGGGTTTCTTCATTTTTTTGAATCCTTTTATCTGATTTTTCCTCAAATAAGTTTGTGTCAAATGCTTTATCTTCAAGCTTACTAATTCAGACTTCCATTGCCTCAATTCTGCTCCTATGACTTTCTATTGAGTTGTCTCATTCTGAAATTTTATTATTAATCTTCTGGATTTCTGATTGCTGTCTCTCTATGGATTCTCGCAGCCTGTTAAATTTGTGATTATGCTCTTTTCTAATCTTTCGAATTTCCTCTAGCGCCTGTTCTGCGTTTTGCTTAATTTCCTTCCTAATTTCTTGAAGAGTTCTGTATATTAATCTTTTGTATTCTGCCTCCAGTAACTCCAAGAAATTTTCCTCCTCTGGAAAATTTCTAGATTCTTTATTTTGGGAGCTTTCTGAAGCCATCATGGATTGCCTCTTTATGTGATTTGATATTGACTGTTGTCTCTGAGCCATCAATACATTATTATATTTATTTATTTTATGTTTGCTTACTGTGTCTTAGCTTCTTGTTTCCTTTTGATATTCCCAAATAGGCTCCTCATATGAGCTAGTTTGATTATTGGCACCTTTTAAGCTCTAATGTCCTGTCACCTAGTGGTTAGATCTGTTACTAGATATGTAAGCTCAGGAGTCCGCCCACTCCTCCTTTATGGATTCAGCTCACGTGCCCAGGTAGATAGCCACCAAGTGTGTGGTGTAGGCTCTCACCTACAGTCCTAGACAGGCATGGGTGATTGATGTAGGCACAGGCATATGGCTGCAGCAGGGGAACACACTCTGAGGAAGGCAGGGGGCTGACAGCCGCCCCTGAGTGTCCAGGAGGAAGGTGTGTCCCTGCTCCCTAGAGTGCGTAGGTGGGTGGGTTTTGCAGCTGGACTATGAGCACCCAATGTAAGGACTGGGGGGGCACCTCTTATTTTTGGGCCCCTATTGCAGGTGGCTAGGTGGTGTGGGTGAAGCCATCAGTCCTCAGGTTCCTGATGTGGGTAGGTGAAGACCCTGCTTAATGGGCAGAGCAGTGTCAAATGTCATGAACCTGCCACTTCACAGCTGAAACAGTTGAAGTTAGACTTCAGGTATATACCCTGTTGTACTGCAGTAATGAGGGCCTACACCATTGAAATGGGCCCACACAAGTCTCTGCAGGGGGAAAGGCACTCAAAGTCCATGGATCCCTTATGCCTGTGCTTGGCAAAGGAGCTGTGCCTACCCTGGGTTCCTGGCTTAGGGGAGCTGGCAGTTTATTTTTTCCCGTTTGTTAATTGGTTCACTCTCCAAGGCCAGGAGAATGGCTCCAGGTGTGTGACGGATCCTACTTCCAGCCCAGGGGACTCAGCAATTGCTGAAGCCAGTCTGCGACCCAGTGTGGGGCAGGGAGAGGGGAGGTAAATGGGAAAGAGGTTTTCCCTAAGGGGGGTGTTTTTGATCTATGCAGTAGGCCAGACGCAATTACTTATCTTTTGCCGGTCAAGGGCTGCTTCCCACTGGTTCTGGGTGGCCGAGTAGACTCTCTGCCTCTGGGTGTCTCCCGGTGGGGAATACGCCTCCTGAGCACAGCTGCTTGCCTGCCTCACTGCTCACCCCCGAGCTGATGAGGCCTGAAGGGCTCAGGCTCTTGCCGGCTCAGGTCTGGCAACTCCTCACTGCTTCCGAACCATCTCTCCCTCCCCTTGCCACTCAGTCCGGTTCCTCAAATTGCCTTAGATGTTCAGGGCTCCTAGATTGTCATATATAATCAATTCACTTGTTTTTTTGGGTCTTTGTTGTAAGAGGGTCCACTGGAAGCATCTGACTACTCCACCATCTTGGCCCCGCCTCCTCACCTTTATTCTTGAAGGACAGTTTCATCGAGTTTAGTATTCTTGGTTGACAGTTCCCCCCCCCCGGCACTTTAAACATATCATCCCATTGCCTTCTGGCCTCCAATGCTTTTGAGGAGAAACTGCCACTTAATGTTATTGGAGATCTTTTGTATGTGACTGTTTGCTTCTCTCTCACCACTTTCAGGATTCTCTTTATCCTTACTTTTTTGGAGGGGGGTGAAAATATACACAGCAAAACCCACTCCCATTCTAAAGTTTCTAGACATTACGATCAGTGACATTGGTTATGTTCTTCACATTGTGTCACCATTCTTGTTATTTCTGTCATAGTTTTTTACTTACCATTGACTTAATCTCCCTGCCCCCCAGCCCTCTCATGTATGCTTTAAAATAACTGTTGACCGTTTAAGGTAACAAAATACTCAAGGGTGAAAATCTATCCTTTTTGGTTAAACTGTTACTTAGTTTATAGGTAACTTCAGGAGATCGTTAAAATTGTAAGTTTGAGGAGCAACTCACGGTCATAGTCTGGGGACACCTCCAGACTCTGTAGGTCCAGTAAGCCTGGATTATTTAAGAATTTGAAGTTATGTTCCACATTTTTCTCCATTTTTATCAGGATTCCTCTATTATACTCCTGATCAGAACATTCAGTAGTGGTAGCCAGGCACCATCTCGATCTTCAGGTCTCAAGGTGGAGAAAGCAGCGGTTCATGTGGATAATTAGTCCTGTAGTCCAGTTCCTTCTCTGATTCTTGGGTTTCCTTCTTTCTGTTTTGTTCCAGACAAATAAAGACCAATAGTTGTATCTTAGATGCTTTATCCTTACTTTTTGAGAGCCTGACTATGATGTGTCTTGGTGTAGATCACTTTGAGTTTATCCTGCTAGGAGTTCTATGAACTTCTTGAATGTGTAGATTCACGTCTTTCATCAGATTGGGGAAATTTTCTGCCATTATTTCTCCAAATATTCTTTCTGTCCTTTTCTCTCTCTCACCTTCTTCTGGAATAATGATGTGTACATTAGATCTCTTGATGGTGTTCCATAATTCCATTCTACTGTGCTCAGCCTTCTTGAGCCTCTGTTCTTGTTGCTCTTCAGCATCTGTAATTTTGACTATCTTATCTCTAATCTGCTGATTCTTTCTTCTGCCTGATTAAATCTGTTGTTCAATCCTTCCATTGTGTTTCTCATTCCAGTTAGTATCTCTTTCAGTTGCAATATTTCTGTTGGGTTTCCTTTTATCTCTTCTTTTACATCTTCATTTTGTTCTTGCATTGTTTCCCTTACTTCTTTTAGATCTTGGTCTATGTTTTCCCTTAACTCTTTAATTATGTTTAACATGTTTGTATTATATTCTTCCACTCTTTTCATTATTCAGTCTTCCATAGATGCACTTTCTGTCCCTTCATCATGTTCACTTGTGTGTCTTGTGATTTTTTGTTGGGACACTGGAATTTTTGAAGGCATTAATTTTCTCAGTTCTTCCCCGTATTTCCTGTTTTTTGCCCACATTACTCTCTGCAAAAAACTCTTAGGTGGGCTGAGCCTTTGGCTTTTGCTTACAATTTCCTCTCTCTCTCTCTGCAACAGCTCCTTCTCCCTCCCTGGTTTAATGAGGATTTGAAAGTTCCAGATCTCGGTTTTCAACTATCAGTGTCTCCCAAACACACCAAAGAACACACTGTGGTCAATATGTCCACTAGTGGGCACCACCACTCAGGTGAGATATTATGCACTAATCTATCTGTCCACTACAGGGTGCAGTCCTTTCTCTGTTTATTACCCTCTTCCATTCGCTGTGGAGCCCTGGTGGTGCAGTGGTTAAGAGCTCTGCTGCTAACCAAGAGGTCAGCAGTTTGAATCCACCAGCCGCTCCTTGGAAACCTTATGGGGAAGTTCTACACTGTCCTATCGGTCTCGATGAGTTGGAATTGACTCAGTGGCAATGGGTTTAGTTTTTTTTTGGTTTCCCTTCTCTGTTTCTGCAATCACGTTTTCAGTCAGAAATTTCACACACAGTGAAAGTGCCCTTTATGGCTGGGTGTTGCCCTCCATTTTTTCCCAAGGCTTCCTTCCCTGCTCTGTGGAGGTTGCTTATATCTGAGCTGGCATTCAGGGGAAGCACAGGCAGACTTTCCTCCATGTCAGGAGGAGGAGGGGTTGGCATTCCCCAGAAAGACCTCCATGAGATCTGTGTTATTGGTTTCAGAGCCCAGTGGTCCTGTGGTGGTTGGGGGAGCAGTCTCCACTTAGGTGACCTGGCTCCACTGTAGGGAACCTTCTGTAGGAGTTCATATCAGTCCAGCAGCCAACAGTGACCTGGTGGGAGGGGGCTGTCACTCTCCAAAAGGTACCCCAGGTAGGTCTGCCTTGTTGCTATCAGAGCCTCACCCCCAGTAGTAGGTGGGTGTTGACTGTAGCCTCAAGATGTCTGTTTCCTAGCATGCAGCAACCTCAGTCAGCAGTCCTCAGCACCAATAGGAGGGGAGCAGACAAGACCTGAAATGATCCCCAGGGAGGTCTGTCCTGTTGATATCAGAGGCCTGAGCTATGGGGTGCTCAGGGAGGCAGGTAGAGTCCTGACCATGAAAGCAGACTTCACTACAGGCTGCCTTCTGCAGCAATTCACAGCAGCCTGGCAGATGCCAGTGACTGGTAGGGAAGGGCTGTCATGGTCCAGCTGGGCCCTTAGGGAGGTCTGCCTTGTTGCTATCAGAGTCTCCCCCAATAGATAGTTGACTGTGAGGGCAGCCTCCACTCAAGACGCCTGTTTCCTAGCACACAGTAGCCTCAGTCAGGATGGTATTTTTACACAAATAACGTGCGCCTTCTATGTTTGTTTGCCAACCGCTCCCTCCCCCCAGTAGGTATTTTCATCAGCACACTGTGCTAATTTTTTTACAGCAACGTAAAAACAAATTGCATAGTGGTGCTTATGAAAATACCTTATGGGGGGAGGGTGCAGTTGGCAAACAAACGTAGAAGTTGTGCATTATTTGCGTAAAAATATGGTAATTTTCAATACCAACTGGAAGTGGAGACAGGCTGACCCAAATTGACCCCCAGGGAGGTCTGTCCTGTTGGTTTCAGAGGCCTGAGCTATGGAGTGTGCAGGGAGGCAGGTCAAGTGCTGACTATGGGAGCAGACTATGGGAGCAGCTTCCACTGCAGGGCGCCTTCTGTAGCAATTTTCAGTAGCTTTGCAGCCCACTGGAACCGGGTGGGGGAGAGGCTGTTATGCTCCTAACAGACCCCCAGGGAGCTCTGCCTGTTCCTATCAGAACAACCTCCCCACCCCTGCAGTATGCCTGTGGGTATAGCCTCCACCATGTCCGTTACTTTTTATTGCTGCCATAACAAATTACCACAAAGTTAGCAGCTTGAAATAATACAGGTTTATTATCTCACAGTTCCATAGGTCAGAAGTCTGGGGTGGCTTGGCTGGTTTCTCCGTCTAGGTTTCAGAAGGTCAAAACCAAGGTGCTGGCTGCCTGGGGTCTTACTGGAATGCATTAGAAAGAATCTCTTCCAAGCTCATTCAGGTTGTTGGCAGAATTCTGTTCCTGAAGTTGTAGGACCGAGATCCCATTTCCTGGCTGTCTGTCAGCAGGGAGCTGTCCTTAGCTGCTAGAAGCCTCTCTCTGGCCCTTGCACTTGGGCCCTTGCATCTCAGAGCCAGCAAAGGCATGTTAAATCCTTCTCACCCTTGGAATCTCTCTGATTTCTCCTTCTGCCACATTTTCCTTCTGCCTCCAACTGGAGAAAGTTCTCTGGTTTTAAGGGCTCATGTAATTAGATTAGGCCTACCCAGATAATCCAGGATAATCTCCCTATTTTAAAGCCTGTAAACCTTAATTACATCTGCAAGTCCCTTTGCCATGTAATGTAACATATTCACAGGCTCCAAGGACGAGGGTATGGACATCTTTGGGGAAGGGGGCATTATTTGACCTACCAACACATGTGTGCGATTGTGTATGTGACTTTGTGTTGTGATTGTGTGTTTCTGGGCCCCTGAGGGTATGTGAGCGGATCACTTAGAATGCATCCTAAGTGAAGTAATATTTAACTAAAAATGCCTTAATGAAAAGAATGTTTGTTATCACACACGATGAGACCCTAGAGGTACAAGATGGCAGGGTCCATTTAAAGCTGTGCTGTCTACTGTGGTAGCCACAAGCCCCATGTAGCCATTGATCATTAGAAATGTGGCTGATACCAACTGAGCTGTGTGGTATATGTAAAATAATCCAGATTTTGAAGATTTACTATGAAAAACCTCATTAATAATTTTATATTGGTTACACACTGAAATGAGAATATTTTTTACATTGGTTTAAATAAAATATATTTAAAAATTAATTTCATACATTTCTAAAAAGTAAAAACTTTTAAAATGTGGCTACTAGAAAATTTGCAATTACGTACGTGGCTCACATTTGCAGCTCACATGCTATATATATTAGACTGTGCTGGTTTACAGGGCATGATGTCACGGTGGATCCAGGCACATTCCATCTGGCTACTCCTCCTTTGTTTGTATTTCAGTGCTGTCTCCCCTCATGATCATAAGATGGCTGCTACAGCTCCAGCCATCACATAATCACAATTGTCTCCAAAGCAGAAATGGCAGACTCCAGCTAGCTGTTACTATATCCATTTGCCCCTTCTTCCTTTACTTATAGAACCCCTGAGTTTTAACTAGGTTCAAGGGTGGTGTACTGAAGACTACATCTCTTAGCCTCCCTTGCATCTAAGGTGGTAAATCCTGGCCAATACATATAAGCATAAGTGGCCTGAGCACCTTGCAAGTTGTTCTTTAAAGGGGTTGGAAATGTCCTCATCTTCTCCTTTCCCCTTTCTTGATAAATGACAGAAATGGGAGCAGCCATCTTATTTTGCCTTCAGTTTTCTAGGTTATTTTCAGTGTGTGGTGAAATGCATTCCTTTATGTGGCCTGTTATGTTGGTTCTTTGGAAAAACAGCTTGAGACATTTTTCCCCTAAGCTCTGAGGAGTTATCTTTGCCCAAGTTTTCTACCCCAGAGGGTTTTATTACTTTTGTTCAGATTGATTGACATTTCCTGGTTAAGCTGTAAACAACTTGTGGTTTGATTTTTTTTTCTGGACCTGGGCTGCAGCCTGCCCTTTAATTGGTATGCACCTTGCAGGTATTACTCAATAGACTATGCAAATGAAGTGTCTGTAGCCTACTGAGAGGGGATTGGTCACTTTGTGCCTTGGTGGGAGGGCCATGCTTTGAAATTTACGAGCAGTTTGCATATATATGCAGCCAACCCCACAGAGGTTTTTCAAACTGAAAGAAGCAGGAACAGAACCAGCAGAAAGAGAAGCAGAAAGAAGAAAGAAGAGAGAAGCAGCAGAAAGAGAGCGGCAAGGACCCTCTTAAAAGACCTGTAACATGGGTCAAGGGTTGTAACACTGAAGACAGTGAGAGGCCCATAAAGGGCCCAGTGGCAGAGCCAGTGACAACAGGTCCAGAAGGGGCCCTGTGCAGAGTAGGTGGTGACAGACAGCGGGCTGAGACGAGCCTGTCCTCAAGGGGTTGAGAGGAGCCCTGAATGGTCAAGAGGAGCTGAGAAAGCTGTCCTGAACTGAAGAAGGGAGACTCTGCCTACATGCTTCCTCATCCTGATCCCAAGTCGTAGCCTGTTGATCCCGATCTCGAATTGTACCCTATTACTTCCTTAACAGACCACTTAACTGTCTAAGTATGGTCTGTGAGTTCCCTGTGGCCACTGCAATGGATTATCGAACCCAGAAGAGAAGTAGAGAGTGCCATGGGAGGGAAGGCTGGTGTCAAATTTGGTAAAAAGGTTGGAGGGTGGAGATATGTTTAACTTCCACCTGATGGGAATCAGCTTTGGTCATTATCCCCTCTGAAGTTAGACAGGTTCTGATGCTACTGCTACTCTCCCTTTTTATACAGTGGATATACAGTTCTGTGCTGACAGATTTCTTTTTTCTTTCAGTATGTTAAAGATTCAAGAGGAACTTATATAGAGACTTGGGTTCTTCCTCTACGGGCTGCCTCTATATCGTGATTTCTCCTCTCAACTTTCAACTGCTCTGACAGCCTGAACTCCTCCTCGGTTTTCTGCTTGAGTTCTAGGTATCTCTTGCCATGCAGACTGGGGTGTGTCCTCAGAAAAAAGACATATAAACTTATATCTCATACAGTAAGTTCCATTCTGTAAAAGGGTGAATCCCCCCCCCCCAGGTTCTGCCTACTTCTGGTCACTCTCCATTGCCTTCAAATAGTTGTTTCAGAAAAATTTTGTCTAGAGTTGGTCACTGTTGTCTGTGGGAAGGTTAATCAACATCCTCTCACCTGTCCTGTCTCACCTTCCTCCCTCTCCTGTTCTCCCTCATGTGAGTCGTTCTCACTTGGGGTCTCTCCTGTGGTTGCATTCAGATGCCTACGGAGGCTTGATTGATCTGAAGGCTTGATTGAGCTGGATGTCCATGATGGCTCACTCATGTGGCTGGCTATGGGCTGGAAGCTCAGCCAGGATGTTGATCAGAGCACCTCTCCATGTGACTCGGAATTCTGACAGCACTGCAGTTCCTGAGTAGCTGGATTCCTTACTTGTGGGCAGGCTGCCCTCAGAGACGGAGGTGAAGGGGTAGGAAGCGAAAGCTGCAGGCCAAGTAAGGGCTACATCCAGAAATGCCTCTGTGTTCTAGTTCTCCAAGCCGTCTTAGGCCCTGCCCAGATAGGAAGGGATGGTAAAACAAAGAAACTCCACTCCACTGGCAGAGTGACAATGTCATATGACAGTAGAGCATCCAGGATGGAGATATTGATGTGATCATTGCTGGAAAATACAATTTGCCATGATGGAGAAAAGCATCAGCTGTTGCTCTCCATACTCACGCAGGAGGCTGTGTGAGGGGCAGTGGGTATGTGTGCCCTCCCTCTGCCCACAGTTCATGGCTACATGTTGCCAGGAGGAGTCCCAAAATCCCGATGCCCCTGAGGCTTTGCCTGACCCCACTGTTGGGGGTTATACAATGATTGTAACTCTCCGTGGTCTTGAATCTACTGGCACAGTGTGATTCCTCCCTGCCCAAAGACAAGCAGGACGATGGTCCCACTCAACCAGCCCAGTCACGAGGTCTTTGTTTCTGCTGACAGCAGAGTTCCTCACGCTCCTTCAAGTACATCTGCTGGGAAAAATTCCTCACAGGCCCAGGGACCAGAGCCAATCTCAAAGCAGACCTGTTGTAAGGGCCCCGGGGTGCCTAGATAACATCACAAGGTGCAGAGGGAACTGGGGCAGCTGGGGTCTGTGCCAGGGAGGAAGTCTGACGGGCAGAGCTGGACTCTGGATGTTGCTCTGGCCTGAGAGTTTGCTGTTCAGTTAAGTAAACATTGACTGAGGGTCAGTGCACTCAAACAGCTGCTGCAGGTGGGAAGTGTCCAAAGCCCTTTCCCAGTCCTTGGCAACACTGAGAGTGGAGTTTTTAAAGCTTTTCTGTGTAGAAGTTAGAAACCCTTTCTCCAGAGTCCATTCTGAGTAGACCTGCCCCACAGGGTTTCCAAGGAGCGGCTGGTGGTTTTGAACTGCACTCCCAGCAACCTTGAACTACTGACTTCCCTCTGATCCCATTTCTTCAGTTTGCACTGGAAAACAATACCCTTCGTGGTGGTGTGGAAATTCAGATTAGGTACACGCATTGAGCTCAGCATGGTACACAGTCAGCGTTCGACGCTGCCCGTCTCTACTTTTATCCCTTGACGTGGGGAAGCTCGCAGAGCTGGATGTTAACTTTTGTTTTCTTTTTAATTAACACAGAATACAACATAATTACAAGCTTGCAGCTCTGCAGTTAATGCCCTCCCGGGACATTACGGCCGTGTCCACCTTCTCCACCATTACAGAACAGCGCTGTGATGACCTTTATACAGAAACTTTATCCAACAATAGTGTGACTTATTATCTTGGGCCAGGTTTCTAGAAGTGGACTTAACTAGGCTAAAGGTCACACTCCTGAGACTTTTTATACCTTACCGGTTAAAAGTTTCCATTTCCACGGCTCTCTGTAACTCAGCAATTTCCGGTTGCCCTTAATAGAGATGGCGGGACGAAAGGCTTGCCCGCTGGGCCGGATGTGGCTTCGATGGGGCTTCGATGCCCTCACTCAAGATGGCGGCCTGCCGGGACCGCCCCTTTGGCGTCCTCCAGATGCTTACAGTCGATCCTCTGTCCGAATGGCGGTGCCGGCGGCGGCTTCTCGCGGACTCCGGGGGCTGGTGACGCGGCGTGAGTGATCCCTTGACTTCTGGGGGCTCGGCGCGGATGTCGTGCTGCCATGGCGACCATAGGACACAAAGCGCCTGTACGAGGTCACGGGGTCAGGGGTCCATGCGCTCCGATCAGAATGTCACCCCAGTTCTGGGAGCCTGTGTTCCAATCTGGGGTCGCTGACGGCGCAGTGTTCCTAATCCGGGATTAGTCCAAGTTCAAGGATCTGAGGTGGTTCTCAAACCGAGGCCACTGCTGAGGGAGGCACCCCTAATCTTGAAGGCTGAATCGTCCTAAACGAGTCCTCCCCATTTTGGGGTCGCTGAGGAGTGTACCCTCTGCTCCTGAAGGTGCTGTGTCCCCAGTCTGGGTGATAGAAGAGTCTGTGTCTCTCAGTCTGGAGGGACCAGAGGGTCTTTGTCTGGGGTCATCACTCTTCCTTTCTCTTCCCAGGATTTTTGGCCCCCACTCAGCCGGGACTCACATTTAGCCTTCCCCCCATGAGCTCCACTGTGCAAGATGAAGCCTCCAAAGCAGCCCCCGTTGAGGCACCGGGCCACAGCTATCAGTCTCTTCGAGTGACATCCGGCCCAGAACACATTCTGCACGTGCAGATAAACCGGCCCGAGAAGAGGAATGCCATGAACAGGGCCTTCTGGAGGTCTGACCTGTGTATCCTGGAGGCCTGCATGCAGGAGGAGACAGAGGCTGAGGGACTGGGTAGGGTGGAGTGCAGGGGGTAGATGAACGTGAGGGTAGAGGATTCCTGCCCCAGACACAGCCTTTTTCTCCCTGCTCCTCCACAGGGAGATGGTAGAGTGCTTCAACAAGATATCAGAAGATGCCAGCTGTCGTGCTGTGGTGATTTCTGGTGAAGGAAAAACGTTCACTTCAGGTACCAAGTGTAGTTTTCACAGCCACCCCCACTAGTCTCTCTCGCTCCTGGAAATAGAGTGATGCTTCTTAAGTAGGGTTTTAAGCAGCTTCTAACTGCCACTTTTATCTTTTTTTATAAAAGGCCTAACTTAAAACATTCAAATACAGAATTTAGCCCAACAGAACATAACCGGGTCATAGGCTCAGACGTCTGGGTTTCCATCCTGGATCTGTGACCTTGGACAAGGCACTTAACCTCTGAGTCTCAGTGTCTGTCTGTAATGTGTGTTCTAGAGTAAAACCTTTGAGAGTTGGGACTTGTGTGAGGCAGAAACCTGTCAGAGCAGGAAAACTCAAATATTTTCTACTAATAGAGAGTGATAGAAAAGTGGTAAGACTGCATCCCCTTCGTTTTGGGAATACGATGTGCAGACTCGGGATTGTGTTATATAACTCCAAAGAGTGTTGGATTTCCTCTTTGGTGGTTTGGTTGGAAATAAGTGTAAAGTCTGTATCTTTGGCAACAGTTCAAATCTCAGTTCAGTTTTTCTATCTTTTGCTGGCCTGCCTACACAGTTCATGAGTCAGCCAGAGATAATGGGCAGAGTTTATACACAGAATTTGAGGCTCCCCTCTCTGGCTATCTTCTTTTGGGATTTCTCCCTCACTTTACAGCAGCTATACACCCCAACTCTAGCCTTGTTCTTCAGACACTACTTTATCCTGCCCTCAGGCTAAAAGCCTTAGGAGCAGGTAAGTCACTTGGTGCTATCCCTTCTTCTAAGTGCTGACTCCCCCCAGAATCGGCCCAGTGCCTTCAGTAGTGGCTTTCCTGTATCTTGCCAGCCAGAGTTCATGGTTGTTACCTGCAGGAGGGTTGGGCCTTCAGGACCCTACCAGAAGTGAAATGTCACATTCACTCCTTTCTTTCTTTTCAAATAACATTTTATTGTGTTTTCGGTGAGAGTTTACACAGCAGATTAGCTTCCTATTTAACAATTCCTACACAAATTATTCAGTGATATTGGTTACATTTTTCACACTGTGTCAACATTCTCATTAATTCTGTTCTGGTTGTTCTGTTTCCAGTAATCTAGTTTTCCTGCCCCCTTACCCACTCATCTTTGCATTAGAGTGATAGATGATTTTTTTAAAGGAGCTCAGTACTTGTGGGTTATGTTCTTTATTTTAGAAGCCAATCTGTTATTTAGATAAAAGGTGACCTCGGGCTAGTTTTGGTTCAGTGCTTCAAGAGTATCTCAGGGTGATAGTCTCTGGGAGTCCTCCAGTCTCAACCAGTCCAGTAAGTCTGGACTTTTTAAGAATTTGAGATTCTGTTCCACAGTTTTCTCCTGTGCCATCAGGATCCATCCATTGTCGCCCCGCTCAGAATGGTCAGTAGTGGTAGCTGGGCACCATCTACTTCTTCTGGTCTCAGGACAGATGACTCTATGGTTCATGTAGACTGTTAGTCCTGTAGACTAGTTTCTTCTCTCAAGTCTTTAATTTTCTTCCTTCTCTTTTGCTCCAGATGGGCGGAGACCAATAGTTGTATCTTAGATGGCAACTCACAAGCTTTTAAGACCCCAGACACTACTCACCAAACTAGCACGTAGAACATAAACTTCATGGATTATATTATACCAATGACCGAGTTGTCCCACAGGACTGTGTCCCACATTCTTCAAACCCAGAAAACCAGACTTACATGGTATTTGATTGTGTCTCAGAAGTATCCATAACTGTGCCCACTGAGTCGTTTATTATATATATGAATGCATACGCATGCATACACATACTTCTGTATACATATACATATAGAAAAACTTATATGTGTATACACATATATATATACCCATACACATATATGCATATATATATGTGTATGTAACCACACACATTGGTTTTTGGTTGCTGGTGGTGGTGGTGTAGAATTATATATGTCTTATCCTTTACCAAAAATGTCCTTTTCTCTTGTGCAGTTCTTAGCGGCATCATTTATATTGATCAAGCTGTGTGCGCTTCACCTGCATTTGATGCTACCGTTCCCGTCACCAAAAATAACAAATGTCTACATCATCTAGAGAGTGATTCCTCACCCACATTTACTGATAACTGCATAGGGCCCAGCCCAGTGCTGGGGACCATGGTGACTGAGACCACTCCATCCCTGCCTGCGTGGAGTTCTCAGCTCTGCAGGGAAGGCAAACAAGTAAATAATCTCTTTCTTTCTGTTTTCTCTGTTACCATTTTCCATGTCCCTTGTTTTCTTTCTACACCTTTCTCAGTTTCTCCTTTCTTTCATTTGTTCTGCGTGGTCAGTCCAGCGCCTGTCCCCATCCTGGCTGCCAGGAAGCTCAGGGTCTGAGAAGTGACAGGTGAGGAGTCGTCTGTGGCTGGGCCTGGCCCGGAGCCCTCACCTTCCAGCTCCCAGCCAATTGTGGCTGCCTTGTTCCATTTTCATCAGCAAGACCCTGAAGGCCAGAAAGACGAAACTCAGGATCACATAGTGATCCAATGACAGAAAGGAACTACTACTAAAAAAAAATACCCCATGTGTGTTTAGCACTCACAGAGCATCAGGCCCTATTCTAAACACTTAACATATATTAACAAATTGCTTCTCACCACAACCTTATGAGTTGCTTCTGTTATCATCCCCATTTTATAGATGAGGCAACTGAGGCCCAGATAGAGGACAAAACTTCACAGGGCGGGTAAGTGGCAGAGCTGGGATTCAAACTCAGGCTTCCGGGCTGCGGAGCCCTTCCTGTTACCCACTGAGAGGCTGTAGCCCAGGTGTCTGGCATGCTGGTTAACCAAGGGCTCTGGACTCAGGTGGCCACGCTCCTCCCAACTCTGCCACCTGCACACTGTCCCGTCACCTCTCTGAGCTAATTGTTAGCACCTGCCTGCTTGGGTTGCTGTGAGGGTTAAATGAGTTAATACGTGCCAAATGTTACGCCTGGAACATAGTATGTATGTTATTAACGGAGCTGCTATTATTTACGATTATGAATAACTTGATGTTGATTATGAATGATTTTGGGAATATTAGGAGGGTCACAGGGGTGGTAGAAAGTCACCAGAACAGGACCAGGAACTTCTCTGCAATGACTGGGGCAACTTGTTCCACAGTCTGGGGATGGAGGGTTACAAATGCCAGAGTCTACAGGTTCAGGTAAGAAAAACCAAACCAGTTGCCATCGAGTTGGTTCCAAGTCATGACAACCCTACCTATGTCAGAGTAGAACCGTGCTCCATAAGGTTTCGAATCACTGTGATCTTTTGGAAGTAGATTGCCAGGTCTTTCTTCTGAGGTACCTCTGGGTGGATTTGAACCACCAACCTTTCACTTAGTAGCTGAGCTCTTACAGGTCCAAGCAGTGCAGGTATGAAGATGGTGTAGAGGCGGTGTCTCACCTCCTCTAACTTCTCAAGGGGGAAGGAAAATCAAGATCAACAGCCCAAGGCTGATTCCTATGAGGCAGAGTCAGACATGCCTCCTCTCTTTCCTACCTTTACCAGTCGTGACATCAGCCATCCCTCCCACAGCACTCTCTTCTTCTCTGCTGGGTTCGATAATTTCTTGCAATGGCCACACAGAACTAACAGACAATATTTATAATTATGGGTTTTATTAGTGAAGTAACAGGTTACAATTCGGGTTCAGGAATACTCAGGATACAGTTCTTCCATCAGGACAGCCTCTTCCTCCCAGGAAGGTGCTCGCAGGAACACCTCTCTGGCCCTCAGCCTCTGCCCTGCTCAGGCAAGTGTTACAGAGCTCTTTTAGCCCCTGCCAATAAGTCCCCAGAGGCACCCCAGGCACTCAGCTTTCTCACTCCATGGGCTGGGAAGTCCACCACACAGATTCCTGATGGTCTCTTCTGCCACCACTTATCATCTTCAGGGTTACAGCTCAATCTCTCTCGGTTCCTGGTTCCAGGAGTTTCTCAGTGCAGGGATCGCAAGTCCAAAGGATGTGCTCTCCGTTCCTGACTCTTCTTCCTTGGAGGCGGTGGGATTCTCTCCTTCCCACCTCTGGGGTGACTCATTTCAAGCCCAGTGGGATGGCAACACTGACCAGTCACCTTGGTGGGCCACAGTTACCCTATTTGCACACTCTCACCCGATCACTTAGGTGGGAATTGCAAGACCATGGCGAGAAAAGCCACACAAAAGCGATTCATCACATTGCAGGCCACCCCCTGGCTTTTCTATCCATGGTTCTTTCATACTTGGAGGATAACTTCCACCTCCCAATCATTTTACCAGTCCCAAACAGTCATTAACAATTAGTCCTTCAGTAGGGCAAAAATTTCTCAGGGCGAGGTTACTCAGGTACCAGCCATTTTCGTCTGCTGAGGTGTCCATCTGATCTGGTCAGGTTCTCCAAAAGTCATCTTAGCTTCACCCTTTCTGCTGTCTCATAAAATTTAACTGAGAGAAGATTATCCCCTTGCTCTGAGCCTCACGAGGTATCAGTATAGCAAAACCTTTAAGGGACTTTAGGTTCAGCCACTGGACTCAAGTCCAGCAGTGCCCCCCTTAGTCCACTGTTTCAGACAACTTCCACAATTACAGTTTTTAGAATCACAATCCTGTTAACAACACTCACAACTGAATCATATAATCCTATCTGCATCTCCCCCCACCCTCTTCCCCAGACCCATCAGGAAAAGAAGAATCTTTTCAATTTTTCATACTGTGGGGGCTTGCGTGTTGCTGTGATGCTGGAAGCTATGCCACTGATATTCAAATGCCAGCAGGGTCACCCATGGTGGACAGGTTTCAGCTGAGCTTCCAGACTAAGACAGACTAGGAAAAAGGACATGGCTGTCTACTTGTGGGAAAAAATCAGCCACTGAAAACCTTATGAATAGCAGCAGAACATTGTCTGATATAGTGCCGGAAGAGGAGCCCCTCAGATTGGAAGGCACTCAAAATATGAGCTACCTCCTCAAAGCAGAGTCAAGCTTAATGATGTGGATGGAGTCAAGCTTTTGGAGCCTTCATTTGCTGTTGTGGTATGACTCAAAATGAGAAGAAACAGCTGCAAACATCCATTTATAATCAGAACATGGAATGTACAAAGTATGAATCTAGGAAAACTGGAAATTACATGAAACGCATAGACATCGATATCCTAGGTATTAGTGAGCTGAAATGGACTGGTACTGGCCATTTTGAATCAGACAATCATATAGTCTATTATGCTGGGAATGACAAATTGAAGAACAGCATTGCATTCATCGTCAAAAAGAACATTTCAAGATCTATCCTGAAGTACAACTATGTCAGTGATAGGATAATATCCATATACCTATATGAAGAAAGACCAGTTAATACAACTATTATTCAAATTTATGCACCAACCATTAAGGCCAAAGATGAAGAAATTGAAGACATTTAACAACTTATGTAGTCTGAAATTGATCAAACATAAAATCAAGATGAATTGATAATTACTGGTGATTCGAATGTGAAAGTTGGAAACAAGAAGGATTGGTAGTTGGAAAATATGGCCTTGGTAATAGTAAAGATGCTGGAGACTGCATAATAGAATTTTGCAAGACCAACAACTTCTCATTGCAAATACCTTTTTTCAGCAACATAAAGGGCAACTATACACGTGGACCTCACCAGATGGAATACACAAAAATCAAATTGACTACATCTGTGGAAAGAGACATGGAGAAGCTCAATATCATCAGTCAGAAAAAGGCCAGGAGCCAACTGTGGAACAGACCATCAATTGCTCATATACAAGTTCAAGTTGAGTTGAAGAAAATTAGAACAAGTCCATGGAAGCCAGAGTACAACCTTGAGTATATCCCACCTAAATTTAGAAACCACCTCAAGAATACATTTGACACATTGAACACTAATGACCGAAGACCAGATGAGTTGTGGAATGACATCAAGGACATCATACATGAAGAAAGCAATAGGTCATTAAAAAGACAGGAAAGAAAGAAAAGACCAAAATGGATGTCAGAAGGGACTCTGAAACTTGCTGTTGAATGTCAAGTAGCTAAAGCAAAAGGAAGAAATGATGAAGTAAAAGAGCTCAACAGAAGATTTCAAAAGGTGGCTCGAGAAGACGAAAGTATTATAATGAAATGTGCAAAGATTTGGACTTAGAAAACTGAAAGGGAAGAACACACTCGGCATTTCTGAAGCTGAAAGAACTGAAAAGAAAATTCAAGCCTTGAGGTGCAGTATTGTAGAGTTTTACAGGGAAAATACTAAATGATGCAGGAAGCATCAAAAAGATGATGGAAGGAATACACAGAGTCACTGTACCATAAAGAATTGGTCGACATTCAGCCATTTCAGGAAGCAGCATATGATCAAGAACTGATGGTACTGAAGGAAGAGGTCCAAGCTGCACTGAAGGCATTGGTGAAAAACAAGGCTTCAGGAATCAATGGAATACCAATTGAGATGTTTCAGCAAACAGATGCAGTGCTGGAAGTGCTCACTCGTCTATGCCAATAAATCTGGAAGACAGCTACCTGACCAACTGAGTGTGAGAGATTTATATTTGTACCCATTCCAAAGAAAGGTGATCCAACAGAATGCGGAAATTATTTAACAATGTCATTAATACCACATGCAAGTAAAATTTTGCTGAAGATCATTCAAAAGCGATTGCAGCAGTACATTGACAAGGAACTGCCAGAAATTCAAGCTGGATTTAGAAGAGGATGTGCAACAAGGGATATCATGGCTGATGTCAGATGGATCAGATGACCCTCTACTTTACCAAGCATGATATCCTTCTCCAAGGACTGGTTCCTCCTGATAACATGTTCAAAGTATGTGAGACAAAGTCTCCCCATCCTCACTTCCAATGAGCACTCTGACTGTATTCATCCAAGACAGACTTGTTCATTCTTTTGGCAGTCCATGCTATATTCAATATTCTTCTCCAACAACATAGTTCAAAGGCATTGATTCTGAAAGCAGAGAGTACCAGAAAGATGTTTACCTGTGTTTTATTGACTATGCAAAGGCATTTGACTGTGTAGATTATAACAAATTATGGATAATATTGTGAAGAATGGTAATTCCAGAACACTTAATTGTGCTCATGAGGAACCTGTACTTAGACAAAGAGGCAGGCGTTCAAACAAAACAAGGGGATATGGCGTGGTTTAAAGCCAGGAAATGTGTGTGTCAGGGTTATATCCTTTCACCATATTTATTCAACCTGTATGCTGAGCAAATAATCCATGAAGCTGCCATATGAAGAACTTGGCATCAGGATTGGAGAAAGACTCATTAACAACGTGTGATATGCAGCCGTCACAACCTTGTTTGCTGAAAGTGAAGAGGACTTGAACCACTTACTGATGAAGATCAAAGACCAAAGCCTTCAGTGTGGATTACACCTCAACATAAAGAAAACAAAAATATTCACAACTGGAACAAGAAGCAGCAACATGATAAACGGAGAAAGGATTGAAGTTCTGTCAAGGATTTCATTTTACTTGGATCCACAGTCAACAACTGTGGAAGCACCAGTCAGGAAATCAAAAAATGAATTGCTTTGGACAAATCTGCAAAAGACCTCTTTAAAGTGTTAAAAAGCAAAGATGTCACTTTAAGGACTAAGGTGCACCTGACCCAAGCCATGGTGTTTTCAGTCGCCTCATATGCATGGAAAAGCTGTACAATGAAAAAGGAGGACCACAGAAGAATCGATGCTTTTGAACTATGTTGTTGGAGAGGAATACTGAATATAGCATGGACTGCCAAAAGAATGAACAGGTCTGTCTTGGATGAATACAGTCAGAGTGCTCATTGGAAGCAAGGATGGGGAGACTTTGTCTCACATACTTTGGACATGTTATCAGGAGGAACCAGTCCTTGGAGAAGGTATCATGCTTGGTAGAGTAGAGGGTCAGCGAAAAAGAGGAAGACCTTCAACGAGATGGACTGACACAGTGGCTGCAACAATGGGCTCAAGCATAATCATTGTGAGTATGGCACAGGACTGGGCAGTGTTTCGTTCTGTTGTTCATAGGGTTGCTATGAGTTGGAACTAACTTGACAGCACCTAACAACAACAACATTCAGTGGGGATCCTCCCTTGTCCCCTCGTTAATTGTAACCACACCCACAAAAGCATGTAAGCCAGCCACGCCATGCCTTTATTTTGCCCCATTTTGGATAGCCAATTTCCAAATTGCTGGTCCCTATCAAACCAGTTGGAAACCCTGGTTGCATAGTGGTTAAGCACTATGGCTGCTAACCAAAAGGCTGGTGGTTCAGATCCACCAGGTGCTCCTTGGAAACCCTATAGGGCAGTTCTACTCTGTCCTATAGGGTGGCTATGAGTCAGAATCCACTTGATGGCAACAGGTTTTATCAAACCAGTTCTGAGGAGACAAGCTTGTTCTTACTCTTGAAGAATCTCAGCCATTACAGGTAACAACAACCAAAGCAACCATCTAAGAATCAAAAGTTTCACTTCCCAAGCCCCTTTGTTCTTTCTCTTACAAAGTCCCATGCTTCCATGAGTCTGGAGCTGTTGTGGAGAATCCCACTACTGACACCAACTGTAAAAACAGTGTGGGGGTGGTGTCTGAACTCCTCTATCTTCAAAAGGGTAGAGAAAATCAAGATCAACAGCCCAAGGCCGATTCTTAAGAGGCAGAAGTCAGATATGCCCTCTCTCTCCACCATCCTTACCAATTCTGACACCAACCGTGCCTCCCGTGGCACTCTTTACTACTCTGCTGGGTTTGATAATTTGTTGCAATGGCCACACACAACTCACAGACACTACTGACGATTATGGGGTTTATTAAGGAAGTAACAGGTTACAAATCAGGTTCAGGAACACTCAGGATACAGTTCTTCCATCAGGAATGCCTCTTGCCAGCCGTGCTCACAGGCGTGCCTCTCTGGCCTTCAGCCTCTGCCCTCCTCAGGCAAGTGTTAGAAAGCTCTTTTAGCCCCTGCCAGTAAGTCCCCAGAGGCACCCCAAGCACTCAACATTCTCACTCCTTGGGCCGGGAAGCCCACCACGTGGTCTCTTTTGTCAGTCTCTCCTGCCATGGCTTCTCACCTTCTTCAGGGTTAGAGCTCACTCTCTCTCTCTTGGTTTCCTTATCCAGGAGCTTCTTAGCACAGGGATCCTGGGTCCAAAGGACGTGCTATCTGCTCCTGGCTGTTCTTCCTTGATGGTGGTGGGATCCTCTCCTTCCCACCGCTGGGGTGGCTCATTTCAAGACCAGCAGGATGGCAAAACTGACGAATCCCCTTGTTGGGCCACAATTACCCTATTCGCGCAGTCCCACCCAATCACTTAGGTGGGAGTTGCAAGACCATGGCTAGAAAGGCCACACAAAACCAATCCATAGAACACAGCAGGTAAACTAGATAAGCTCTTGGGATAAGGTATTGCAGGGTGCGAGGCTGGGCTTGTTCTGAGAGTAAGAGCAGCACCGGTAGAGTCACACAGATGCCCCAGACATGGCGCGGGCCCAACAGACACAGTGCGCTGACCCAGATGGCTCTGACCTCCGCTGAAGTGGAGACTATTGTTGGAATGCCGCTGCATGCCAGACACTGCAAAGCGCCTCTGGGGCTCCGTCTCCTTGAATCCTTGCCGCCCCGTCAGCTCTTGGGAGGGTTTTATCCCCATTTTACAATGAAGAAACCCCAGTTTCAGAAAATGAAGTTGCCTGGCCCAGGTCACCCAGGGAGTCCTGCCTACATAAATTTCACTTGCACAAATTCAGCTCTACCCTGTGCCAATGCTCCTACGGTCTCGCTTGTTTCAGCAAGAAGTGGAGGCAGTGAAGCCTCCAAGTTGGTGGTGTGGCCACAGGTATGGACAGTATTTCAGGGTCTGACAGACAGCACTGTTAAGGGGCCGGGCAAAGGGGTGAGAGTGATTAACTGTGGAAGGAAGAAAGTGAAGGATTGTTTGGCCCAGAAACCTCCCGTGGCATACCAGTGATCGTGAACATGGTGCAGGACTGGGCAACGTTTCTTTCTGTTGTACGTGGGGTCACCATGAGTTAGAGCTGAGTGAACAGTAACTAACGACCAAGTTGCGGGGGAGGGGTAGACATGGAAGGACCTGATATGATTACCGCATTGATAGGATCCCTCTGCCTGTGGGTGGGGAACATACTATGGGAGCAAGGGTGGGAGCAGGGAGACCAGGGGAGGTGAAGGTGGTCAGGACCAGAGTGGGGGTCGTGGAGCATGAGTGGTGGAGGAAAGGTCAGATGTGGGCCTTACGTTGAAGTTGGAGTCACAGAAATTGCTCCGTCCTGGTGTTCCCCACCTCAGGAAACATCTCTCCCATGTGACCCATTGCTCAGGCCACACAGCTGGACTTCTGTGCGGGTGGCGGGTAGCTGAACTCATGGCCTCTGGAGCCAACTGCTTGGCCCTGGGTTCAATATCCAGTTCCACAACTCACAAGCCGACATGCCCCGGTTTACCCCTCTGTGAAATGGAGATGATGATCGGACCTACCTCCCAGGGTTGTTGTGAGGAATGAATGGGCAGTGACTCCATGAACCTTAGCTTTTATTTATGTTTTATTTTACCCCACACCCAGACCCTTGGTAGGTCCCATGTGACTTGTTTCCTTCTCTGTAGTGGTTTCGGGTTCCTAACCTGCTGAGCCCGGGTTCTGACCGCTGGTTGGGGCAATGGGTGGGGCCTGGGAAGCTGGGTGAACCCCCTCGCACCTCTCCGCCAGGTATCGACCTCACCGACATAGCTTCAGGGCTCCTGCAGCCCCCAGGAGACGACGTGGCCCGCAAAAGCTGGTACTTGCGAAACATCATCACCAGGTACCAGGAGACCTTCAGCGTCATCGAGAAGGTGACTCTGGGGGTGGGAGGGCGACCCCACTGCCCACCTCTCCTAGCCGGCCCTGACCCCACTGCTCCCTTTTCTTCCAGTGCCCCAAGCCCGTCATCGCAGCCATCCATGGGGGCTGCATTGGCGCAGGTGAGTCTGCAGCCCCACCCAGAGCGTTCAGTCTGGCTGGGCCCCTCTTGGCCGCCGTCCTTCCACCTAATCCAGGGCCCTACAGCCTCTGATGTGTAGCTGCTTAGACCTGATCCCCAGGTGCAAGCCCATGTCCCCAGATAGAGGGGTTGTTTAGTGTCCCGGTCTCTCCATCCCAGGCGTGGACCTCATCACCGCCTGTGACATCCGCTACTGTGCCCAGGACGCGTTCTTCCAGGTGAAGGTGAGCCATCCTCCCCTGAGCTGCTGCTCCCCACGTGTCTCCCCCCGCCTTTACTTCCCCCTTAAACTGGGCAGTGAGCGGGCCACGAGGGCCTGGAGGAGCCTGAGGGCTTCGGGGAAGACTTAGTCAAAACTGAACCTAAAAAAGTAAGACTTGCTTATGGGAGGTAACGAGGGTAGGCCGTCCAGGTGAGGTCAGGAGGGAACAGAGGTAGGGCGTGGGATGAGTCTGGCACCTGCTGGATGCTGGGGCTGGTGATAGCGTCAGTGCTGGGGAGGGCAGGAAGCAGCACGGAGCCCAGGGACGCAGGACGAGGTCAGACGGGCAGTGTTAGGAGGGCTTCCCTCGGGAGATAGGCTTGGCTGACCCTGAAGAACTGAGAGGGCAGCGGGAGTTGAAAGGTGGGCTCTATTCTAGACTGTAGGACTCTGCCCGGTCAAAGTGTGTTGATGGGAATGGGATGGGGTGTTTGGGGGAGCCTCTGAGTTGGGGCATGGGGCGACCAGTCTGGGCTGGGGGGGTCAACCTCAGTGGTAAATAAAAATGAGATTACTGCCCCCAGGAGGTGGACATCGGTCTGGCAGCCGACGTGGGAACACTGCAGCGTCTGCCCCGGGTCATCGGGAGCCAGAGGTGAGAGGGG
>NW_004444143.1:3329303-3341584 GCF_000243295.1 Trichechus manatus latirostris
TGTGCTGAAGGTTGGGGACAGAGATCTGACCAGTGGAATGGGTGCCCTGCAGGTGATGACCATCAGGAGCTAGGGTGGGCAGGCGCGGGCCAGTAGTCTGGGGGCGTAGGAGCAAATGCAGGTCTCAGGGCTCCCCCTGGGCTAGAAGGCTTCAGATGGTCTACTGCCTGCCCCTGGGTGAAGGGCGTCCATCACCAGCCTGTACAACTGTGGGATCCGGGCCTGGAGTCGGCGTGAGGTTTGAATCTGGGCTCCATTCATTGCTATCCTGTCTTGGGCCAACTGCCTCATTTCTTTCAGCTTCTGATTTTCTTATCCAAAAATACTCCCACCCTCCTGGATTTATGTGTTTGGCATGAGAACAAGAGCCAGCCAATTGCTGTCGAGTCGATTCTGAACGATGGCGACCCCATGTGTGCAGAGTAGAACTAACTGCTCCATAGGGTTTTCATGGCTGGGACCTTTCAGAAGTAGATCACTAGGTCTTTCTTTGAAGACACCTCTGGGTGGGTTTGAACTGCCAATCTTTTGGTTAGCTAAGTCCTTAACATTCTATGCCACCCAGAGCACTTGATATTTATTAACTTACTGGTTGCTTACAAGAACTCTATGAGGCTCCTACTGTAATTTTACAGATTGGCAAATGGACAAATTTAGGGTAAGGCACTTTGTGAAGATCCCACAGCCAGGTTGCACAGCCAGTCATTACTGTCAGTAAGGTGTACACCTGTAAAAAGTTGAATTGACAAAAGTTCTGTGACATATATTTACTACAATGACAAAGGGAAAAGAGTAGGTGCGGAGGCTGCGTATGTACAACCAAACACCTCATGGGATTTGGTTCCTTGTTTTGGACGTTTACGGTCATGGTTTCATCCGACATCCTGGTTAATTGTCCTAATACTGAGTTTAACATTTCTGTTCTACCTCCTAATTCACTGTGTAGTGCCTGGGATCTTAAAAGCTTGCAGGCAGCCATCCAAGGCACAACAATTGGTCTCTATTCACCTGGAGTAATGAAGGAAGAAGGAAAGTTAGGAATAGAAGGAGGATATGGGATGTGTGGCTAATTGCCTCCATGAGCAACTGCCTCCTTTGCCATGAGACCAGAAGAACTGGATGGTGCCTGGCTATCATTACTGAACATTTTGATCAAAGATTCCATAGAAGAATGCTTGTCAAAAGGGAATTTCATGGACTCTAGACTTCCTGGCCCTCACGTGTCTGTCAGTTTGTTATCCTGTGGGGGCTTGTGTGTTGGTGTGATGCTGGAAGCTATGCCACTGGTGTTCAAATACAAAGAACTATTGGTAGTTGGAAAATACAGCCTTGGTGATACAAACGATGCCAGAGATCGCATGACAGAATTTTGCAAGACCAGTGACTTCATTGCAAATACCTTTCTTATAGCCACATAAACAGCGACTTTACACATGAACCTCGCCAGATGGAATACACAGGAATCAAATCGACTACATCTGTGGAAGGAGACGATGGACAAAACAGCCTTTCTGTTTTGTTCCAGACAAATAAAGACCAATAGTTGTATCTTAGATGCTTTATCCTTACTTTTTGAGAGCCTGACTATGATGTGTCTTGGTGTAGATCTCTTTGAGTTTATCCTGCTGGGAGTTCTATGAACTTCTTGAATTTGTAGATTCACGTCTTTCATCAGATTGGGGAAATTTTCTGTCATTATTTCTTTAAATATTCTTTCTGTCCCTTTCTCTCTTTCACCTTCTTCTGGAATAATGATGTGTACTTTAGGTCTCTTGATGTTGGTCCATAATTCCATTATACTGTGCTCAGCCTTCTTGAGCCTCTGTTCTTATTGCTCTTCAGCCTCTGTAATTTCAACTGTTTTACCTCTAATCTGCTGATTCTTCCTTCTGCCTGATTAAATCTGTTGTTCAATCCTTCCACTGTGTTTCTCATTCCAGTTATTATCCCTTTCAGTTGCAGTATTTCTGCTGGGTTTCTTTTTATCTCTTCTTTTGGATCTTCATTTTGTTCTTGCATTGTTTCCCTTAGTTCTTTTAGATCTTGGTTTGTTTTCCCTTAACTTTTTAATTATGTTTAACATGTTTGTATTATATTCTTCCATTCTTTTCATTATTCAGTCTTCCATAGATGCACTTTCTGTCTCTTCATCATGTTCACTTGTGTGTCTTGTGATTTTTTGTTGGTGGCACTGGAATTTTTGAAGCATTAATTTTCTCAGTTCTCCCCCATATTTGCTGTTTTTTGCCCACATTACTTTCTGCAAAAAACTCTTAGGTGGGTTGAGCGTTTTGCTTTTGCTTACATTTGCCTCTCTCTCTCGGTAAGAGCTCCTTCTCCCTCCCTTGTTTAATGAGGATTTGAAAGTTCCAGATCTCAATTTTCAATTATCATTGTCTCCCAAACACACCAAAGAACACACTGTGGTCAATATGTCCACCAGCAGGCACCACCACTCAGGTGAGATATCACACACTAATCTATCTGTCCACTACGGGGTACAGTCCTTTCTCTGTTTATTATCCCCCTCCATTCTCTGTGGAGCCCTGGTAGTGCAGTGGTTAAGAGCTCTGCTGCTAACCAAGAGGTCAGCAGTTTGAATCCACCAGCAGCTCCTTGGAAACCTTATAGGGCAGTTCTTCTCTGTCCTATAGAGTCACTATCAGTCGGAATCAACTTGATGGCAATGGGTGGTTTTCTTATGGGTGCCTTCTCTGAGGAGCCCTGGTGGTGTAGTGGTTAAGAGCTCAGCTGCTAACCAAGACATCAGCAGTTCGAATCCACCAGCTGCTCCTTGGAAACCTTATGGGGCAGTTCTACTCTGTCCTATAGGGTTGTGATGCGTTGGAATCGACTCAACAGCAATGGGTTTAGTATTTTTGGTTTCCCTTCTCTGTTTCTGTAATCACATTTTTAGTCAGAAATTTCACACCCAGCAAGCCCCCTTCAGGGTTGGGTGTTGCCCTCCACTTTTTCCCAAGGCTTCCTTCCGTGCACTGTGGGAGCTGCTCATATTGAGCTGGTATTCACGGGAAGCACAGGGAGACTTTCCTCCATTTCAGGAGAAGGAGGGACTGGCATTCCCCAGAAGGACCTCCAAAAGATCTGTCTTGTTGGTTTCAGAGTCCAGTGGTCCTGTGGTGAATGGGGAAGCAGTCTTCACTTAGGGGACCTGGCTCCATTGTAAGGAACCTTCTGTAGGAGTTCATATCAGTCCAGCAGCCAACAATTACCTGGTGGGAGAGGGGCTGTCATTCTCCAAATGGAACCCTAGGTAGGTCTGCCTTGTTGCTATCAGAGCTTCCCCATCCCCAGTAGTATGTGGGTATTGGTTGTAGCCTCAACTCAAGATGTCTGTTTCCTAGCATGCAGCAACCTCAGTCAGCAGTCCTCAGCACCAATAGGAGGGGAGCAGACAGATCCGAAATGACCCCCAGGGAGGTCTGTCCTGTTGATATCAGAGGCCTGAGCTATGGAGTGCTCAGGGAGGCAGGTAAAGTGCTGACCATAAAAGCAGAATTCACTACAGGCTGCCTTCTGCAGCAATTCACAGCAGCCTGGCAGATGCCAGTGACTGGGTGGGGAAGGGCTGTCATGGTCCGATTGGGCCCCTAGGGAGGTCTGCCTTGTTGCTATCAGAGTCCCCCCCGCCCCCACCCCAGTAGATTGTTGGCTGTGAGGGCAGCCTCCGTTCAAGACACTTGTTTCCTAGCAAACAGCAGCCTCACTCAATATCGTATTTATACACAAATAACGTGCGCCTTCTGTTTGCCAACTGCTCCCTCCCCCACAAGGTATTTTCATCAGCACACTGTGCTAGTTTTTTTAAAAGCAACATGTAAAAAAAACTGCATAGCAGTGCTTATGAAAATATCTTATGGGGGGAGGGTGCAGCTGGCAAACAAACGTAGAAGTTGTGCATTATTTGCGTAAAAATATGGTAATTCTCAGTACTAGAAGTGGAGACAGGCTGATCCAAACTGACCTTCAGGGAGGTCTGTCCCGTTGGTTTCAGAGGCCTGAGCTACGGAGTGTGCAGGGAGGCAGGTCGAGTGCTGACTATGGGAGCAGACTATGGGAGCAGCCTTCCACTGCAGGGCGCCTTCTGTAGCAATTTTCAGTAGCTTTGCAGGCCACTGTAACTGGGTAAGGGAGAGGCTGTTATGCTCCTAACAGACCCCCAGGGAGCTCTGTCTGTTCCTATCAGAACCACTCCCACCCCTGCATTATGCCTATGGGTATAGCCTCCACCGTGTGCATTGCTTTTTTATTGCTGCCATAACAAATAACTACAAAGGTAGCAGCTTGAAATAATACAGATTTATTATCTCACAGTTCCATAGGTCAGAAGTCTGGGGTGGCTTGGCTGGTTTCTCTGTCTAGGTTTCACAGGGTCAAAACCTAGGTGTTGGCTGTCTGGGCTCTTACTGGAATGCATTAGAAAGAATCTCTTCCAAGCTCATTCAGGTTGTTGGCAGAATTCTGTTCCTTGCAGTTGTATGACTGAGATCCCATTTCCTGGCTGGCTGTCAGCAAGGAGTTGTCCTTAGCTGCTAGAGGCCTCTCTGGCCTTTGTACTTGAACCCCTGCATCACAGAACCAGCAAAGGCATGTTAAATCCTTCTCACCCTTGAAATCTCTGATCTCTCCTTCTGCCACGTTTTCCTTCCGCCTCCAACTGGAGAAAGTTCTCACTCGCATGAGCCATATGATGGCTCACTCATGTGGCTGGCTATGGGCTGGGAGCTCAGCCAGGATGTTGATCAGAGCACCTCTCCATGTGACTCGGAATTCTGACAGCACTGCAGTTCCTGAGTAGCTGGATTCCTTACTTCTGGGCAGGCCGCCCTCAGACACAGAGGTTAAGCTTCAGGCCAAGTAAGGGCTACATCCAGAAATGCCTCTGTGTTCTAGTTCTCCAAGCCGTCTTAGGCCCTGCCCAGATAGGAAGGGGTGGTAAAACAAAGAAACTCCACTCCACTGGCAGAGTGACAATGTCATATGACAGTAGAGCATCTAGGATGGAGATATTGATGTGATCATTGCTGGAAAATACAATTTGCCATGATGGAGAAAAGCATCAGCCGTTGCTCTCCATACTCATGCAGGAGGCTGTGTGAGGGGCTGTGGGTATGTGTGCCCTCCCTCTGCCCACAGTTCATGGCTACATGTTGCCACGAGGAGTCCCAAAATCCCGATGCCCCTAAGGCTTTGCCTGACCCCACTGTTGGGGGTTAGACAATGATTGTAACTCTCCGTGGTCTTGAATCTACTGGCACAGTGTGATTCCTCCCTGCCCAAAGACAAGCAGGACGATGGTCCCACTCAACCAGCCCAGTCACGAGGTCTTTGTTTCTGCTGACAGCAGAGTTCCTCACGCTCCTTCAAGTACATCTGCTGGGAAAAATTCCTCACAGGCCCAGGGACCAGAGCCAATCTCAAAGCAGACCTGTTGTAAGGGCCCCGGGGTGCCTAGATAACATCACAAGGTGCAGAGGGAACTGGGGCAGCTGGGGTCTGTGCCAGGGAGGAAGTCTGACGGGCAGAGCTGGACTCTGGATGTTGCTCTGGCCTGAGAGTTTGCTGTTCAGTTAAGTAAACATTGACTGAGGGTCAGTGCACTCAAACAGCTGCTGCAGGTGGGAAGTGTCCAAAGCCCTTTCCCAGTCCTTGGCAACACTGAGAGTGGAGTTTTTAAAGCTTTTCTGTGTAGAAGTTAGAAACCCTTTCTCCAGAGTCCATTCTGAGTAGACCTGCCCCACAGGGTTTCCAAGGAGCGGCTGGTGGTTTTGAACTGCACTCCCAGAAACCATGAACTACTGACTTCCCTCTGATCCCATTTCCTCAGTGTGCACTGGAAAACAATACCCTTCGTGGTGGTGTGGAAATTCAGATTAGGTACACGCAGTGAGCTCAGCATGGTACACAGTCAGCGTTCGACGCTGCCCGTCTCTACTTTTATCCCTTGACGTGGGGAAGCTCGCAGAGCTGGATGTTAACTTTTGTTTTCTTTTTAATTAACACAGAATACAACATAATTACAAGCTTGCAGCTCTGCAGTTAATGCCCTCCCGGGACATTACGGCCGTGTCCACCTTCTCCACCATTACAGAACAGCGCTGTGATGACCTTTATACAGAAACTTTATCCAACAATAGTGTGACTTATTTTCTTAGGCCAGGTTTCTAGAAGTGGACTTAACTAGGCTAAAGGTCACACTCCTAAGACTTTTTATAACTTACCGGTTAAAAGTTTCCATTTCCACGCCTCTCTGTAACTCAGCAATTTCCGGTTGCCCTTAATAGAGATGGCGGGACAAAAGGCTTGCTCGCTGGGCCGGATGTGGCTTCGATGGGGCTTCGATGCCCTCACTCAAGATGGCGGCCTGCCGGGACCGCCCCTTTGGCGTCCTCCAGATGCTTACAGTCGATCCTCTGTCCGAATGGCGGTGCCGGCGGCGGCTTCTCGCGGACTCCGGGGGCTGGTGACGCGGCGTGAGTGATCCCTTGACTTCTGGGGGCTCGGCGCGGATGTCGTGCTGCCATGGCGACCATAGGACACAAAGCGCCTGTACGAGGTCACGGGGTCAGGGGTCCATGCGCTCCGATCAGAATGTCACCCCAGTTATGGGAGCCTGTGTTCCAATCTGGGTTCGCTGACGGCGCAGTGTTCCTAATCCGGGATTAGTCCAAGTTCAAGGATCTGAGGTGGTTCTCAAACCGAGGCCACTGCTGAGGGAGGCACCCCTAATCTTGAAGGCTGAATCGTCCTAAACGAGTCCTCCCCAATCTGGGGTCGCTGAGGAGTGTACCCTCTGCTCCTGAAGGTGCTGTGTCCCCAGTCTGGGTCATTGAAGAGTCTGTGTCTCTCAGTCTGGAGGGACCGGAAGGTCTTTGTCTGGGGTCATCACTCTTCCTTTCTCTTGCCAGGATTTTTGGCCCCCACTCAGCCGGGACTCACATTTAGCCTTCCCCCCATGAGCTCCACTGTGCAAGATGAAGCCTCCAAAGCAGCCCCCGTTGAGGCACCGGGCCACAGCTATCAGTCTCTTCGAGTGACATCCGGCCCAGAACACATTCTGCACGTGCAGATAAACCGGCCCGAGAAGAGGAATGCCATGAACAAGGCCTTCTGGAGGTCTGACCTGTGTATCCTGGAGGCCTGCATGCAGGAGGAGGCAGAGGCTGAGGGACTGGGTAGGGTGGAGTGCAGGGGGTAGATGAACGTGAGGGTAGAGGATTCCTGCCCCAGACACAGCCTTTTTCTCACTGCTCCTCCACAGGGAGATGGTAGAGTGCTTCAACAAGATATCAGAAGATGCCAGCTGTCGCGCTGTGGTGATTTCTGGTGAAGGAAAAATGTTCACTTCAGGTACCAAGTGTAGTTTTCACAGCCACCCCCACCAGTCTCTCTCGCTCCTGGAAATAGAGTGATGCTTCTTAAGTAGGGTTGTAAGCAGCTTCTTACTGCCACTTTTATCTTTTTTATAAAAGGCCTAATTTAAAACATTCAAATACAGAATTTAGCCCAACAGAACATGACTGGGTCATGGGCTCAGATGTCTGGGTTTCCATCCTGGATCTGTGACCTTGGACAAGGCACTTAACCTCTGAGTCTCAGTGTCTGTCTGTAAAGTGTGTTCTAGAGTAAAACCTGTGAGAGTTGGGACTTGTGTGAGGCAGAAACCTGTCAGAGCAGGAAAACTCAAATATTGTCTACTAATAGAGAGTGATAGAAAAGTGGTAAGACTGCATCCCCTTCATTTTGGGAATACGATGTGCAGACTCTGGATTGTGTTATATAACTCCGAAGAGTGTTGGATTTCCTCTTTGGTGGTTTGGTTGGAAATAAGTGTAAAGTCTGTATCTTTGGCAACAGTTCAAATCTCAGTTCAGTTTTTCTATCTTTTGCTGGCCTGCCTACACAGTTCATGAGTCAGCCAGAGATATGGGCAGAGTTTATGCATAGAATTTGGGGCTACCCTCTCTGGCTATCTTCTGTTAGGATTTCCCCCTCACTTCCAGCAGCTATACACCCCAACTCTAGTCGTTGGTTCTTCAGGCACTACTTTGTCCTACCCTCAGGCTAAAAGCTTTAGAAGCAGGTAAGTCACTTGGTGCTAGTCCCTTCTTCTAAGTGCTGACTCCCCCCAGAATCGGCCCAGTGCCTTCAGTAGTGGCTTTTCTGTATCTTGCCAGCCAGAGGTCATGGTTGTTACCTGCAGGAGGGTTGGGCCTTCAGGACCCTACCAGAAGTGAAATGTCACATTCACTCCTTTCTTTCTTTTCAAATAATATTTTATTGTGTTTTTGTTGAGAGTTTACACAGCAGATTAGCTTCCTTTTTAACAATTCCTACACAAATTATTCAGTGACATTGGTTACATTTTTCACACTGTGTCAACATTCTCATTATTTCTGTTCTGGTTGTTCTGTTTCCAGTAATCTAGTTTACCTGCCCCCTTAGCCCATTCATCTTTGCATTAGAGTGATTGTTCTCCGTTTGGTCTCATATAGATGATTTTTTAAAGGAGCTCAGTACTCGTGGGTTATATTCTTTATTTTAGAAGGCAGTCCGTTATTTAGATAAAAGGTGACCTCGGGCTAGTTTTGGTTCAAGGTTTAAAGAGTTTCTCAGGGTAATAGTCTCTGTGAGTCCTCAAGTTTCAACCAGTCCAGTAAGTCTGGGCTTTTTAAGAATTTGAGGTACTGTTCCACATTTTTCTCCTGTGCTGTCAGGATCCATCTATTGTGGCCCTGCACAGAACGGTCAGTAGTGGTGGCTGGGCACCATCTAGTTCTTCTGGTCTCAGGGTAGATGAAGCCATGGTTCATGTAGACTATTAGTCATATAGACTAATTAGTCTGAGTCTTCAGTTTCTTTCCTGTCTACCGAAGTGGATTCTATATTAATAGTAACTGTTGTGGTGCCGCTGCATGCCAGGCCTTGTGTGAAGCACCTCTGGGGGCTCTGCTCCTTGAATCCTTGCCACCCTGTCAACTCTTTGGAGGATTTTATTCTCGTTTTCCAGAGAAGACACCCCAGGCTCAGAAAATGAAGTTGCCCGGCCCAGGTTACGCAGGGGGAGTCCTGCCTTCATGAATTTCACTTGTGCCAATGCTCCTACGGTCTTGCTTGTTTCAGCAAGAAGTGGAGGCAGTGAAGCCTCTGAGTCAGTTTTGTGGCCAAGGTATGGACAGTTTTTCAGGGTCTGACAGACAGCACTGTTAACGGGCCGGGCAAAGGGGTGAGAGTGATTAACTGTGGAAGGAAGAAAGTGAAGGGTTTTTCGGTCCAGAACCCTCCCGTGGCTCCATCTCACACACGGTAAAAGCCAGAGTCCTCCCCATGGCCCACAGACCCCTGCAATCTGCTCCTGTCACCTCTCTGACCTTAGCTCTCCCCACTGTCCCCCGTGGCTCCCCTGCTCTGGCCTTTTCAATGGTCTTCAGACAGACCAGTCACATTGCTACTGCAGGGCCTTTGCACTGGCTGTGCCCAATGCTTGGAGCTCTCTCACCCAGTCATCCGCATGGCTTCCTCCCTCCCCTCTTTCAGGTTTTTACTCAGATGTCACCTCCTCAGTGAGAGGATCCCTGAGCTCCTCATTTAACCCCGCAACAGCCCTTCAATAGCCCTTGTTGCACGCAGACACGTGCACACACACGCACACACACACATCATCTTTTCTTCCTTCCTTTAATTTCTCTTCACGCTTTGCACTACCTGACAAAATATATTTTCTTATTCATTTGGTTGTCTGTCCACTACAGTGGTTCGGGGGTCCTAACCTGCTATGCCCAGGCTCTGACCCCTGGTTGGGGCAATGAGTGGGGCCTGGGAGGCTGGGTGAACCCTCTCGCCCCACCCCACCCCCACCAGGTATTGACCTCATGGACATGGCTTCAGTGCTCCTTCAGCCCCAGGGAGAGGATGTAGCCCGCATAAGCTGGTACATCCGTAACCTCCTCAGCAAACACCAGGAAACCTTCAGTGTCATCGAGAAGGTGACTCTGGGGCTGGGAGGGCGTCCCCACTGCCCACCTCTCCTAGCCGGCCCTGAGCCCACTGCTCCCTTTTCTTCCAGTGCCCCAAGCCCGTCATCGCAGCCATCCATGGGGGCTGCATTGGTGCAGGTGAGTCTGCAGCCCCACCCAGGGCGTTCACTCTGGCTGGGCCCCTTTTGGCTGCTGTCCTTCCGCCTCAGCCAGTGGCCTACAGCCTCAGACGTGTGGCTGCTTAGACTTGATCCCCACATGCAAGCCCACGTTCCCAGATGGAGGGGTTGACCTTGTGGTTGTTGGGTGTCCCGGCCTCTCCCTCCCAGGCGTGGACCTCATCACCGCCTGTGACATCCGCTACTGTGCCCAGGACGCGTTCTTCCAGGTGAAGGTGAGCCATCCTCCCCCGAACTTCTGCTCCCCATGTGCCTCCCCCGTCCTTACTTCCCCCTTAAACTGGGCAGTGAGCGGGCCACGAGGGCCTGGAGGAGCCCAAGCGCTTCTGGGAAGACTTAGTCAAAACTGAACCTTAAAAAGTAAGGCTTGGCTAGAGAATAAGAGCTATTGTACGAATAGACGTATGCACACACATGTTCATTGCCCCATTGTTCACAATAGCAAAAAGATGGAAACAACCTAGGTGCCATCAACAGATGAATGAATAAACAAACTATGGTCCATACAATGGAATGCTATCCAGTGATTAAAGAACAATGATGAATCTGCAAAGCATCTCACAGTGTGGGTCAATCTGGAGGGCATCATGCTGAGTGAAATAATTCAATCACAAAAGGACAAATATTGTATGAGACCCCTACTATAAAAACTCACATAAAGGTTCACACACAAAAAGAAACAATCTTTGAGGGTTACAAGGGAGGGGAGGGGTGGGAGGGAAAAACACTAACTAGACAATAGATAAGTGGTAGCTTTGGTGAAGAGTAAGACAGTACACAATACTGGAGAAGCCAGCACAACTTGTCCAAGGCAAGGTCATAGAAGCTCCATAGACACATCTAAACTCCCTGAGGGACCAAATTACTGGGCTAAGGGCTGGGGACCCTGGTCTAGGGGAATATCTAGCTCAATTGGCTTAACATTGTTTATTAAAAAAATGTTCTACATCCTGCTTTGGTGAGTAGTGTCTGGGATCTTAAAAGCTTGTGAGCGGCCATCTAAGATATTCCACTGGGCGCACCCCATCTGGAGCAAGGGAGAATGAAGAAAACCAAAGACACAAATGAAAGATTAGTCCAAAGGATTAATGGACCACAACTACCACAGCCTCCACCAGACTAAATCCAGCACAGCTAGATGACGCCCGGCTACCACCACGAGCTGCTCAGACAGTGATCATAATAGAGGGCCACAGACAGAGCTGGAGAAAAATGTAGAACAAAATTCTAACTCAGGAAAAGAAAAAAAGACCAGACTGACTGGTCTGACAGAGTCTGGAGAAACCCCGAGAGTATGGTCCCTGGACACACTTTCAGCTCAGTCATGAAGTCACTCCTGAGGTTCACCCTTCAGCCAAAGATTAGACAGGCCAATAAAACAAAACAAGACTAAATGGATACACTAGCCCAGGGGCAAGGAGGAGAAGGCAGGAGGGGATAGGAAAGCTGGTAGTGAGGAACCCAAAGTTGACAAGGGGAGAATATTGACATCTTGTGGGGTTGGCAACCAATGTATTAATTGTTTAATGAGAAAGTAGTTTGCTCTGTAAACCTTCATCTAGCATATAATAAAAATGAAAAAAAAGATCCACAGGGAAGAAGTAAGACTTGCTTATGGGAGGTAACGAGGGTAGGCCGTCCAGGTGAGGTCAGGACGGAACAGAGGTAGGGCATGGGATGAGTCTGGCACCTGCTCGAGGCTAAGGCTGCTGATGGCGTCAGTGCTGGGGAGGGTGGGAGGCAGCACGGAGCCCAGGGACGCAGGACAGGGTCAGATGGGCAGTGTTAAGAGGGCTTCCCTCGGAAGATAGGCTTGGATGACCCTAAAGAACTGAAAGGGCAGAGGGAGTTGGAGGGTGGGCTCTATTCTAGACTGTTGGACCCTGCCCACCAAAGTATGCTGATGGGAATGGGATGGGGTGTTTGGAGGAGCCTGTGAGTTGTGGCATGGGGCACGACCCCCTACCAGTCTGGGCAGGGAGACAACCTTAATGGTAAATGAAAATCAAATTACTGCCCCCAGGAGGTGGACATCGGTCTGGCAGCCGACGTGGGAACACTGCAGCGTCTGCCCCGGGTCATCGGGAGCCAGAGGTGAGAGGGG
>NW_004444143.1:3344142-3390628 GCF_000243295.1 Trichechus manatus latirostris
ATATATAAGAGATTTATATTAAGGAAATGGCTCACATAGTTTTTAGAGACTATACGTTCCAAGTCCATGAGGCAGGAAAGAGGAGTCTCCTGATTCATGTAGCCAAGTACCAGAGGCCAGATGAACAGGAGCCAGCTGCAGGATGCAGAACAAGCAAAAGCCCCAGCAAGGCAAGCAGGAGGGAAGTAGGCAGAGGATGGCGGAGAAGATCCAGAAGGTTGGGGGGCAGTGAGCCGCCACAGGCCCCACCACCACCGGCTCCACTCAGCAGATTCTATTATGGGGATGATCACATATCAAATTTCAACAGGGAAGTCATCACAACATTATACAACTGCCAAAACACAGAGAACCATAGCCCAGCCAACCTGACACACAATCTTAACCATCACAATTCACTAGGCCTTCTGAGGCTCCTCTGGGTGGACTCAAACCCGAAATATTTTGGTTAGCAGCGAACCTGCAACATTTTGGTTAGCATCCAAACACATTAACCATTTGCACCACCCAGGGACTTGGGTAAAATAAGCACTATATAAGTCTTAGCATATTTTATGGCTTTAAAATGGAGATAATAATTAAACTGACACATATGATTGTTGGTTATTTCTTCATTGTTGAATTTTCCTTTGACAGCCAAACCTGTGCCTAGGCACTGGGGCGAAGCCATAAACACTACAGACAAAGATGCCTACCCTTGTGGACTTGACATCCTAGTAGGAGAGACAGATAAAACATAAATAAGTCTTCACCTTGAAATCAGAAACAAGACCAGGGTGCCTCCTGTCACCACTCCTATTCAATATTGTATTAGAAGTTCTAGCCAGAGCAATAGGACAAGAAAAAGTAATAAAAGTTATACTGATTGGAAAAGAAGTAAAATTACCTATATTTGCAGATGGCATTATCCTATACATAGAAAATCCCAAAGAGTCCACAAGAAAAATTCTAGAACTAATAAAGAAATTTAGCAAATTTGTAGGGTACAAGGTCAACAAACAAAAATCAGTTAAGTTTCTACACACCACCAATGTGAAATCTGAAAGAAAAATTAGGGAAGCAATTTCATTTACAATAGCATCTAATAGAATAAAATACCTAGGAATAAATCTAAACAGGGACGTGAAGGAGTTATACAATGAAAACTACAAAACACTGCTGAAAGAGATTTAAAAAGACAAATAAATGGAAAGATGTTCCGTGTTCACGGATTGGAAGACAATGTTGTCAAGATGTCAGTACTACCCAAAGCGATATATAGATTCAACACAATCCAGATCAAAATTCCAACAGCCTTCTCTACAGAAATAGTAAAATCAATCCTCGACTTTATATGGAATGGCAATAGGCCCTGAAAAGCTAATGCAATGTTGAAAGAGAAGAAGTAGGAGAACTCTCACTTCCTGATTTTAAAACATATTATACAGCTGTAGTAATCAAAACAGCCTGGTAATGGCAGAACAATAGACACATAAACCAAAGGAATAGAATCAAGGGTCCAGAAATAAACTTACACGTCTGTGGTCAACTAATTTTTGACAAGGGTGCTAAGTCTGTCATACTGTCGGGGCTTGCATGTTGCTGTGATACTGGAAGCTATGCCACCAGTATTCAAATACCAGCAGGGTCACCCATGGCTGACCAGTTTCAGCTGAGCTTCCAGACTAAAACAGACTAGGAAGAAGAACGTGGAAATCTACTTCTGAAAATAATTAGCCAGTGAAAACCTTATGAACAGCAGCAGAACATTGATATAGTGCCAGAAGATGAGCCCATCATGTTGGAAGGCGTTCAAAAGATGACTGGGGAAGAGCTGCCTTCTCAAAGTAGAGTTGACCTTAAAGACGTGGAGGGAGTCAAGCTTTCAGGACCTTCATTTGCTGATGTGGCACGACTCAAAACAAGAAGAAACAGCTGAAAACATCCATTCATAATTGGAACGGGGGGGGTGGAGCCAACATGGTGCTATAGACAGAAGCGCCACGACATCCCTCCACAGCAAAGACCTGAAAAACTAAGTAAAAAAGATACAAACATCAATCCTGGGACCCTAAGCATCAAAAGAAGGGATAAAGAACTCAATCAATCACCGAATGGAATAAGAAACTGTCAGAGAACAGAAAAAGAGGAGATCTACTGAGTGGAGGTCTCCTATCAGCTAAAGTGGCATGGATTCACCATCTTGGATCCCTCAGCCACCAAGAATGGCAGACAGGGAGTATGGGAAGGCAACTTCACGGAGCTTGAGCAGGAGACAGAGCACCCGGTAACCAGGGATACATGGTTTCCTACTCCCTACCCTTCTTACCTCTGCCCGGACTCCACCACTTTCTGGAGAGGTGAAGTCCCTTGGCCAAGGACACGCCAGCTCCTTGCCACTTGGATTCGCCCCGCCCCCACCAGCCGGCTCCTTCAGTGTCATTTTTTTTGTTGCTGTTGTTAGTTTTTTTGGCTTCTTCTGGTTTCTTCTCTCTCTCACCTCCTTCCTTTCCTTTCTCCAGACCATCAGACGCAATGTGCCATCTCTGCTCCTTCAAGATGGGCTGTGCAGCACCTCTCGGCTGGGGCGTCACTTCCCCAGTCTCTGCCGCCAAGTCGGTGGGCTCCCCTGGGGCTTTGTTTTCTCTCTTGCTCTCTTTTTTCCTTTTTCAGGTTCTTGTCTCTCTCTACCTTCTTTCCTTTCCTTCCTCTCAACCACCTGACATTTTTTTCTCAGATTCTTGTCTCTCTCTCCCTTCTTTCCTTTCCTATCTCCCGCCTACCTAGCTGTGTGTGCTGTCTCTACCCCCTCTTGACAGGCTGTGCCACCTGCCCAGCTAGAAAGCCACTGCTTCACAGCTTTCCTGGGTCTATGCCACTCCACTGGCAGGCTCCCTCAGCATCCTTTTCTTTCTTTCTTTTTGCTTCTGTTTCTCTATCGTCTGTCTCGTCTTTCCCACACCCACTCAGCTCCACATATCACATTCATCCCTCTTCTCTCCTGTCTATCTGCACTGCGCACTGAGCACCACACCCCCAAGTGGCACAGGTGCATATCACCGGAACCCGCCCTGTGCTACCCTCTGATCCCACCTTTTTGGCCCCAGTACCTGCCACAAACAACCCATATCCGCCCCTCCACCCCCGCTGGACCTGCCCTGTGGCAACATAGCTGAGTGACTGGTCCTGCCCACCTGAACAAGGTGATGAGAAATATCATGCCCACAGATGAGCAAACAACAAAGAAATCCCAGCCTGCCTGCCCAAACATAAACAAAGAAATAAAGCAGGATGAAACAAACAAATCTACAATTAATAAACAAAAAAATCATTCCTGAATGTCCTTAAGACAGTAGACAATATCAAAACATTTAAAAAAAAAAAAAAAAACACAGGACAGGATGGTGCCAGTAAGTGTCCAAAATAAAACACCAGATGACCTTCCAATAGAAGAAATGGCACCAGAACTACCTGATAAGGAATTCAAAACTAATATCCGGGGCTCTCCAAGAGATGAAGCAAAACGAAGACAAAGATAAGGAAAAATAGAACAAAATAATGGAAAATACAGACAAAACAATGGAAGAATTCAGGAAAATAATATAGAAATAAAGTGTAAAAATAAACCCACAACTAGAAACCACACAGAAACGGAAATTAGAAATCCAAAATATAAACAACAAGATTTCAGAAATGGACAGTGTCATAGAAGGTTCAAGGAGCAAGTTTGAAACAATGGAAGAAAGAATCAACGAAATTGAAGGCAAATCTTTGGATACCACTTTGTTTGAGAAAAAAATAGAAAAGAAGGAAGAAAAATGAAGAAACACTGAGAACTATGTGGGATACAATGAAGAGCAAAAATTTGTGGTGATCAGAGTTCCAGAACAGGGGGAGAAAATGGAAAACAGAGAATCACTGAAGAATTGCTAACAGAAAACCTCCCTACTATCCTGAAAGATGAAAGCTGACCATCCAAGAAGCTAAACGAACACCATATACGATAGACTCCAAAAGAAAATCACCAAGACATGTCATAATCACACTTGCTAAAACCAAAGACAGAGAAAGAATCCTGAGAGCAGCTCGAGAAAAATGAAAAGTCTCGTACAGAGGGAAAACAATAAGACTAAGCTCTGATTACTCGGCAGAAACCATACAGGCAAGAAGGCAATAGGATGTCATATATAAAACCTTGAAAGAAAAAAAGTTGACAACCAAGAAAAATATTTCCTGCAAAACTCTCACTCAAATATGATGGCAAAATTAGAACATTTCTAGATAAACAGAAATTAAGGGAATATGTAAAAACCAAATCAACCTTACAAAAATTATGGACGCAAGTGCTTCAGTTAGAGAACCAACAACAGACAACTGCTTGAATCTAGGACACAAGGCTGCATCAGCCACATACCAACCTAGGTAATGAACTATGAAGGATTAAAAAAAAAAAAAACTAAAAAATTCACAACAGGGAACAACCAGAGAAGCTAATTTGTAAATTACAACAAGGGCAGAACAATAAAAGAGGGAATAAACAGTCTAGGTATAGAACTCTCTAATGAAGAGGAAGTCAAGGCGATACCAAGTAATAAAAGACCAGTTCAAACTTAGGAAGATGGGGTAAATTTCAAGGCAAAAACAAAGAAAGTAAACAAACCTGCTCATCAAAAATAAAGAAGAAAAACATAAAGTCTCAGTAAACACAAAATCTACAAAAATGAAAGAAACGAAAATAAGTCCACAAACAAAAGGAATTCAGCACAGGAGAGTAAGAAGAACAAAGAAAACGTCAGCACCACAAAAAAAAGGCACTACAAAATGACAGCAATAAACTCACACCTATTAATAATCACACGGAATGTAAATGGCCTAAATGCACCCATAAAGAGACAGTTACAGAATGGATTAAAAACCAGGACCCATCTACAAGAGACACACCTTGGAAACATAAATTTATTACAAATTAAAGGATGGGGAAAAAATTATCAAGCAAACAGCAACCAGAAAAGAGCAGGAGTGGCAATATTAATCTCAGATAAAATAGACTTTAAAACAAAATCCACCATAAAAGACAAAGAAGGGCATTATATAATGATTAAAAGGACAATCCATCATGAAGACAACCATAATAAATGTCTACGCATCCAATGACAGGGCTCTTAAATACATGAAACAAACTCTAACAGCACTGAAAAGAGAAATTGACAGTTCTGCAATAATAGTAGGAGACTTCAACAAATTACTCTCGATAAAGGACAGAACATCTAGAAAAAACTCAACAAAGATACAGAAGCTCTAAAGGCCACAATCAGTACCAACTTCACCTCATAGACATATATAGAACACTCCACCCAACAGCAACAAAGTACACATTCTTTTCCAATGCACGTGGATGTTCCGCATAATAGACCACACCTTAGGCCACAAAGCAACCCTCAACAAAATCCAAAACACTGAGATAATACAAAATATCTTCTCAGATCACAAAGCCATAAAAGTAGAAATTAACAACAGGAAGAGCAAGGGAAAAAAATCAAATAAATGGAAACTGAATTACACCCTGCTTAAAAACCACTGGGTAATAGAAGAAATCAAAGATGGGAACAAAAAAATTCCTAGAATCAAACAAGAATAAAAACACATTATACGAAACCTGTGGGACACAGCAAAGGCAGTTCTCAGAGATCAATTTATAGCAATAGATGCACACATCAAAAAAGGAGAAAGGAACAAAATCAAAACAATTGCTACACAACTCCAACAAATAGAAAGAGAACAGCAAAAGCCCACAGCCACCAGAATAAAGGAAATAATAAAGATCAGAGCAGAAATAAATGAAATGGAGAATAGAAAAATAATAGAAAGAATCAACAAAATCAAAACTTTGTTCTTTGAAAGGATCAACAAAATCGACAAACCATTGGCCAAACTGACAAAAGAAAAACAGGAGAAGATGCAAATAACCCAAATAAGAAATGAAATGGGGGACATTAGAAAAGACCCAACCAAAATAAAAAGGATCATAACAGAGTACTATGAAAAACTATACTCCAACAAATTTGAAAACCTAGAGGAAATGAAAAAATTTCTAGAAACACAGTACCTACCTAGACTAACAGAAACTGAGATCAAAAATATGAACAGACCTATAACAAGAGAAGAGATCGAAAAGGTAATTAAAAAAACTCCCAACAAAAAAAAAAAGCACTGGCTCAGATGGCTTCACTGGAGAATTTTAACAAACATTCAGAGAAGAGCTCACATCAGTACTACTCAAACTGTTTCAGAACATAGAAAGGAAGAGATACTTCTGAGTTCATTCTATGAAGCGGGCATAACCCTGATACCAAAACCAGGCAAAGACACCACAAAAAAAGAAAATTACAGACCAAAATCTCTCATGAATATAGAGGCAAAAATTCTCAACAAAATTCTAGCCAATAGAATTCAGCATCATATCAAAAAAATTATACACCAAGACCAAGTGGGATTCATACCAGGTATGCAAGGATGGTTCAACATCAGAAAATAAATTACCATAATCCACCACATAAACAAAACGAAATAAAATAATCACATGGTCATCTCAATCGACGAAGAGAAGGCATTTGACAAAGTCCAACACCCAATCCTGATAAAAACTCTCAATAAAATAGGTATAGAAGAGAAATTCCTCAGCATAATAAAGGGCATCTATACACAACCAACAGTCACCATCATTCTTAACAGAGAGAGCCTGAAAAAATTCCCCCTGAGAACAGGAACAAGAAAAGGATGCCCTTTATCATCATTCCTATTTAACATTGTGCTGGAAGGCCTAGCTAGAGCAATAAGGGATGAAAAATAAAAATAATAAAGAGCATCTAAATTGGTAAGGAAGAAGTAAAACTGTTCCTATTTGGGGATGATATGATACTATACATAGAAAACCCAAAATACTCCATAAGAAAATTACTGGAACTAATAGGAAGATTCAGCTTGATGTTCTTCTCCAGGGACTGATCCCTCCTGACAACGCGTCCAAAGTATGTGAGACGTAGTCTCGCTGTCCTTGCTTCTAAGGAGCATTCTGGCTGTGCTTCTTCCAAGACAGATTTGTTTGTTCTTCCGGAAGTCCATGGTATATTCAATATTCTTCACCAACACCACAATTCAAAGGCACCAATTCTTCTTCTGTCTTCCTTATTCATTGTCCAGCTTTCACATGCATATGAGGTGACAGAAAATACCATGGCTTGGGTCAGGTGCAACTTATTCTTCAAGGTGACATCTTTGCTTTTCAACATTTTAAAGAGGTCTTTTGCATCACATTTGCCCAATGCAAGGTGTCTTTTGATTTCTTGACTGCTGCTTTCATGGGTGTTGACTGTGGATCCAAGTAAAATGAAATCCTTGACAACTTCAGTAGTTGTTTCACATACTATGAACGTGTTATCAGGAGGGACAAGTCCCTGGAGAAGAGCATCATGCTTGGTAGAGGGTCAGCGAAAAAAAGGAAGACCCTCAATGAGATGGATTGACACAGTGACTGCAACAATGGGCTCAAACATAGCAATGATTTTCAGGATGGCACAGAACTTGGTAGTGTTTTGTTCTGTTGTACGTAGGGTCATTATGAGTCAGACCCAAGTCCACAGCACCACCACAACAACAACAAACTATGAGGAAATAAACTTCTGTTTGTTAAAGCCACTCACTTGTTGTATTTCTGTTACAGCAGCACTAGATATCTAAGACAATGGGTGAATGGATGGATGACAGAGCGTTATGTGGACAAATGGAGGATGAAGAGATGAATGGATGGATAAAGAGTTGGATATAAGGATAGTAGAATGAATAGACAAATGGATTTATGAATAAATAGATGGTTGGTTGAATGTTTGGAAGGATGAATGTATGGAGAGAGTGATGGATGGCCAGATGAATGTGAGGGTGGATGAAGGGTTGGATAAACATCCAGATAGATGGAGAAATAGATGAGTGGATAAATCGTTGGTCGTTTGGATGAACGGATGAAAATATGGTTGGATGGATGTTTGGAAAGATTGATGGATGATGAGATGGATGGGTGGAGAGATAAATGGATAGACAAAGCGTTGGTTGAAAGGATGGTTGAACAAACAGATGGATAGATGGAGAGATAGATGAGTGAATGAATTGTTGGATGCTTGGGTGGACAGCTGGCTGGCTGGCTGGTTGGACTTTTAGTTGGATGAATGCATGAAGAGATTGATGCAAGTTGAGATGGATAGGTGGGTAGGTGGATGGATAGATGGATGGAATAACAGGCCATGCAGTGGCTAAGCATGCTGCCTTGGGAGCCAGACCACTTGGATTTGAATTCTAGTTCTGTCATTTATCAGCTGTGTGATTTTGGACAATATGCTTAATTGTTCTGTACCTATTTCCTCATCTATTTCAGAGAGATGATAATAACATCTCCTACCTTCTGGAGTTGGTGTATGGAATGAATGAGTAGATACAAGTAAAGCCCTAAGAGCACTGCCTGGCACATAAGTAGATTTATTATGAAGGGAGGATGGATTGACAGGTGATTAGATGGATGAATGGGCGATGCATGACTGAACCAAGGAAGGAACAGTGAGGCGGAGTCACATACACTCATGAGACATCCTCAGATATTTTATTAGGGGCTTAGAAGGGAGTCCTAGGAAATCCTTCTGTGTTTCCAAGGGCTGTAGCCCCGGGATAGATCAGATCTGGACATAGGACAAGGTAACATCACCCTTGATCTCCAACACGTCCACCCTCTGGAAAGCCGTGAGGCGATGGTAGAAGTCGAAGAGGTGCTGGCCGTTGCCATAGACCTTGAAGCGATCCGTGCCACAGCGAATGGACAGCTGTAGGGAGAAGGGTGGACATGAGGCCAGGGCCAGGATAAAGGCTTTGGAGGGAAGGGAGGATAAAGACCCCAGACTCACATCAAAGAACTGTCCAGGACCAAATGGATTGTAGGAAATATTCCTCTCCTCAGATCCCCATGATCCATTCAAATGGCTGTTCCGAACCACTACACCCTCGTTCAGGCGGGGGTTAATGTGCATGGCCACGTCCCCTGAGGCTCCCACCTTGAAGTTGATGGCGAAGCTAGGGGCAAAGAGGGATATGGTGTCAGAAAGGGATTCCTGGTTCCTCAAGGAAGGAGGAGACTGAGGCCTGGACTCCTGGGTCTGAGGGAGGACTGGGGTCCGGACTCCTGGGTCTGAGGGAAGAGGGGAAGGGGAGGGTTCCCACCTCAACCCAGGTCCTGTACCTCCTGGCTGAGACGGGTACAAAGCCCTTGATTATGATGGTTCTTCGGGCTATAAGCCCCCCTCGCAGTTTCCCAATAAATGGCACAGGCTGTGGGAAGAGAACATGAGATCTCATCCTCTCTCAAGTCATCAGAAGCCGGACAAAGAAAGAAATTTTCAGAGAGGGGCCTCACTCCTCCTGGGACGTGTCCGCAACCTCAGTCCCTTCCCTCACTTTGACATTCCCACTTCATCCTCTCCCCACTTCCTGCCCCAAACACCCCTCTCCCACTATATTTCCTACCCTCTTAGAGTTCCCTAAGGATCAGGGCCCCCTCCCTGCCATCAGTCCCTGCATGCCTTCCAATCGCCCACCACAGAGCCATAACCCCTTCAGGATGCCATACCGGGTTGAAAATTGGGGGTCCCTCCATGGTCTGTGAAGTGAGGAAGAAGAGATGTTATCCTACAATGTTTGACAAATAATTACAGCACATCTATTATGTGCAGGCGTTTCTCTAGGTGCCAAGTTGGTACAACTCATGATCTGACCTGCTAAGCCCTCCCAATTCTCACCATCCTCCCACCATTTGCCCACACAAGGCTCCCACTTACAGGCAGGTTATTCCATGGTGGATGGCTGTGTACAGGACCCTACACGTAGAGATGGAAGGCAGGAATGATGAGGGGGGCTGGGGTGCTTCAACTGCCCCAGGACCACCTCAGCTACTGATCGCCCCCTCAAGGGGAAACCACTACCCACCAGCTGGTACTTACTGGGTATTGCGGCGTAGGGATGGGTCTCTGTGGCCATAGAAAGAGAAAGAGGTGATGAGGGGGACCCCAAACTAAAGACTGGAGGGCGTCGCTGATGCCTGCCCCAGGGAAGCCCGCCACCACTGTCCAAGGGAACTCTGGAGTCAAAAGGTGGCACCCAGATGGCCAATTAGTGGAAAGGGAACACCAAGTTGGAATCTCCAATGTAGTGAACCTCACACTACCCGTTTAAGACAATGTCTGGCAAATTCTATCTTCTGTACCCTCCCCTCCCCTCTCGTTCCTTCCCAGGGCCCTCATTCATCCCTCTGTACCCCTGCAACCCAGAAACTGCATCATAAAGTGTAAATTCCTCAGCGCATTTCCCTAGACCCCACACAATACAATCTCTGCTCACCTCACCTGAAGCCACAGTTTCCCTCACTCAACGTTTCAGCCACTGGGGCAATTTGGGAGTCCCTAGAATCAGCCAAGGGCTCACTCTGTCTCTCCCTTGTCTCTCTCAGGCCCTCTCTCTCTCTGTGTCTCTGTTTCTGTCTCTCTGTCTCTGTCTCTCCATCTCTTTCTTTTTTCTCTCAGGCTCTGTCAGTCTCTGTATGTGTGTCTCTCTATTTCTGTATCTCCCTGTCTCTCCCTTGTCTCTCTTGGGCTCTCTCAGTCTCTGTGTCTGTCTGTCTGTCTCCCCCTCTGTTTCTCTCTGACTCTGTCTCTGTATTTCTCTATCTTTGCCTCTGCTTCTCTCTCTCCCACATCTTTGCACAGGTGGTTCCCGCTGCCGGGAACATCTTTCCCCTCCCTATTTAACTTTTACCCACTGTCTCTGTTTTCCCCCCTTTCTAATTAACTCCTTTTTGCCTTGACTTCTATTTTAAGCCAGCTATTTTTTTTTCTTTATTGTACTTCAGGTGAAGGCTTACAGAACAAATAGTTTCTCATGAAACAGTAGTACACATATTGTTTTATGACATCAGTTAACAACCCCACAACATGTCAACCCTCTAACTTCTCAACCTTTTTTTTTTGGTGAAAATACACATAGCCAAAGATACACCATTTCAAAAATTTCTACATGCACAGTTCAGTGACATTGACCAGGCTCTTCCAATTGTGCTGCTATTCTTACTTAAGATGAAGGCTTACAGAACAAAATAGTTTCTCATTTAACAGTTACTACACATGTTGCCCTATGACAATGGTTAACAATCTCACAACACATCAACAATATCCTTACTCAACCTTGGGTTCCCTATTACCAGCATCCTTGTCCCCTTCTGCCTTCTGGGCCTTGTCACTGGACTCTTGTACCTCATTAGTCCCATTGGGTTTTATGGGGCTGTCCACTCGCAGGCTGAATGGTGAACGTCGGAGATAACTTCACCACTGAGCTAAAAGTGTGTCTGGGGGCCATAATCTCGGGGTTTCTCCAGTCTACTTTAGGCCAGTAAATCTGGTCTTTTTTTATGAGTTAGAATTATGTTCTACATCCTTCTCCAGCTCTGTCCAGAACCCTCTGTTGTGATCTGGGTCAGAGCAGTCAGTGGTGGTAGCTGGGCACCATCTAGCTGTACTGGACTCAGTCCAGTGGAGGCCTTGGTAGCTGTGGTCAATTAGTCCTTCGGACTAATCTTTTCCTTGTATCCTGTTCTCTTCATTCTCCCTTGCTCCCGAAGGGATGAGACCAGTGGAGTATCTTAGATGGCCGCTCACAGGCTTTTAAGACCCCAGACACTACTCACCAAGGTATTAAGCCAGCTATTTTGAGAACCCTTTTAAAATAGCATTGTTGCTTAACTTCTTTAAAAATATTGATGAAGCATGGTAATAAAATGGACAATCGCAGGCCCATTGCCGCCTTATGAATGAAGATGTCGCCAGTGTTTCTTCATCAGAGATGTAGAGGATCAGGATAGTCACAAGCACAGACCTGACTGGGTTTGATCCCTGGCTATGCCACTTACAAGCTCTGTGACCTTGGGCAAGTTACTTAAGCTCTCTGTGCCTCCGTTTTCACATTTATAAAATGGGACTGATGACAATAATTGTATGTTCATTTGGGTCTCTGTAAGGATTAAAGGAGTTGGTAAGCGTAAAGCCCTTAGGGCAGTGCCCACACCCAGTAGGTGTGTGGTCACTATGTAAGCTTTTGTCACGTTTGTGTACCATCCCTGATCCCATTCCTCTGTCTCCCCTCAGGTTACACTACCTGAAATAAGACATACCAGGACTTGTCTTTCTTTGTAGTTTTGCCACTTATGTCTCTAAATCCCTGAACAATATGTTGTGCCTTTCTTATTTTATGAGCTACGAATTTGCTTTTTCAACTCAACATTTTATTACCAAGAGTCACCTTGCTGTTGTGTGTATTTGAAAATTGTTTGTTCTTGCCTTTTAGTGACTGACATATTGTGTCTATCCGTTCTCCTATTGGAAAACATTCTGGTAGTTTGAAATTTGGGGCTTTCACAAATAGCACTGCTGTGGTTATCCTAGGGTGTGAGTTTTGGTGGTGATATGTGCCCTATATACGCAGGAGTGGAGTTTCTGTATCATTGGGCATGTGTTTGTTCAACTTTCACAGACCCTGCCAAGCCATTTTCCAAAGTGGTTGTGCCAATTTACACTTCCAACAGTATGGGAGTGTATGAGAGTTTTGATTGCTCCACATCCTCACCAACACTTGGTATTGTATACCTTTTTCATTGTAATTCTTCTGTTGGGTCTGCAGTGGTATCTCACTGTGGTTTTAATTGTCTCTCACAGATAACTAATGATATTGAGCAACTTCTCATAAGTTTGCTCTTCATGTTTTCTTTATTCCTCTTCATCCTTCACTTCCTAACACAGCTTACACATCTTCTCTCCTCCAGGAGTCCGTTGCTGACTCCATGACTAGGTCAGGCCCCTCCTTCGGACTCCCCAAACCTCTTGTGTATCCCTCATCCCAGCTCTGACTCCTCTGTCTGTGCCTCCCCCACCCAGATCTGACCACTCATGGCCATCACTGTCTGGTAACAAGTCTGTCTTCCCACCGGACTGTCTTGGTCACTGCTGGGTACCAGCATCACCCAACAAAGGGATGTACATAAAACATGTGCTTGGGAAATAAATGAATGTGGGAATGAATTAACAAAGGCAGGAAGCAAGTAAGGGGGAAGACACCACACACCTCGCCGAAGGTGGGCTGGCCTCCAATAAAGTTGATGGATTGAAGCTCCAGGTCCCCATCCACTTGCAGGTGGGTGACCATCTGTAGTGGAATTCGGTGCTTAAACTCGTAGAAGGGAGTTCCATTCACCACCACCTGGAAGGCAGGGATGAGAGATCAAGAATCAACACCAATGACCTTGGGAAGGTAGAAACAAGAAGCAAAGAGTAGTGATCTCAAAGTACAACTTGGGGTCAAAAGTCTAGGGGGCAAGATGAGATTGCTCCAGAGTCGAGGTCCTTGAAGTCCACAGGTCAGAGGTCAAGCAGGGGTCACAAGTCAGCTCACAGATTGTAGAATGGGAGAGAATTAGAGAATTTAGTCTTGAAATGAAGACTGGAAGAAAACTAAGTCTGAGTCCTGGTTTTGGCACCAAATGAAAAAGTTTGAGTTCTAGCTCTGACATGTCCTGGCTGTGTGACCTCAGCTAAGTCACTTCACCTCTCTGAGCCTTTGTTTCCTCATCTGTAAAACAAGGGCTCACTTATCTCTGGGATTACTGAAAAGATTCAAACCCAGAGAAGCACATCAAAGGCATTGTAGAAATCCTGTGTACAACCTGGGCCTTGTTATCATATCTCACCATACCTGAAGTTCATCTTCACGATTTCTATTCATAGAGCTAAGCAAGGACATGGCGCTGCGAGCCAGCTATGAGTAGGACTGAGTGCTTACTGTGTGCTAAGTGCTTGACATGGTAGTATCAATGGAGTCGTGCAACAGTTCTGTAAGGCAGGACCTGGGGTTGTTCCCATTGTTTAATAAAATGGAGGCTCCAGACACTGGAATGACCAGCCCAAGTGTACCACATCAAGCAGGGTAAAGCCCAGACTTGAGCCTGGGTCTGTCCAACACCAAATCATGATGTTAACCTTTGATAATGAAGTTAGAAATCTGGTGTGCATACGAGTAAAGTCCAGGGAGGTTCTCCAATCCAGCAATCCTCCCAACCCCGGACTCTTCTCTTGGGTCATGTGGGAGTGGGCATGAGGATGTCCACTGCAGCTTTATTTATGGGAGAAAGAGGTTGGGGAGGAGGGTGTGGAACTGAGAGAGGACAGATAGCAGAGAGTCCTGCTCATCTGTCAGGAGCTACAGGCCAGGTATGCACAGAACAACACGGGTCTAACACGCAAAATGATGAGTGAGAAAAGAAGGAAGGAAGGAAAGAGAGGAGGGAGAGAGAAGACAAGGAGTGAAAGAGGGAAGGGAGGGAGGGAAAGATAGAAGGAATGGGGAGAGGAGGAGAGGGAGAAGAAGAAAGGAGGAAGGAAATAGAGAGAAAAGGAAAGAGGGAAGGAAAGCAGAGAGAAGGGAAGAAGGAGAGGAAGGAAGGAAATAGAAGGAAGGAAGGAGCAAGGGACAGAGGGAAGAGGGGAGCCCCCACCCACCCTCCTCTCAGACCTTGTAGTGCTCGGCCAAGACCATGAACACCAGCTCGAAGGCGGCGCCCCTGCTGAAAGGCATGCTCAATTTCCTCTCTTCTCTACCCCACTGGCCGTCGTGCTGCGAGTTGAGGACCACCTTGTCCCAGCCATCAAAACGGGGGTTGAAGTGGAAGGCAATGTCTGCCCCGGGGTTATGCCCCACCACGAAGTTCACGAAGAATCTGGTGAGACAGGAAGGGTTCGATCCCTGGTCCCATCTTCCTGGGCACAGGAAGCCCTCTCAGTCGTATCCTGCCCCAGGATTCATGGACCTCCGCACCAGCTCTGAGGGGGCGACCTTGGCACATTGACCAAGGGGGAGGATGCATCCCTGAGTTCCAGGAGGCAGATGCCCACCACAACCCCTTAGCTCACTCCCTTTCCTTCTAGACCACCTGCTCTAGTCTCTCACAACTCCAAATACTTCACAAGCTGGGATTACCGCCTTTAGCCTTTATCAGGGGCCAGGCGCTGTCCCAAGCACTTTACATCTCTCGGCTCTTTTCAGGTCTACCTGCTCCCTCCCTGGTCCTCACAAGCCATTCCCCACAGGCAGCCAGAGGGACCCTGTGCACACCCAGGTCACAGCACGTTCCTCTGCTCAGAGCCCACCGTGGTCCCCGAGGTCCTGTCCGACCTGCGCCCCCCTACTTCTCCATCCTTATCTCCCACCAACTGGCCCTCATTCACTCTTCCCCCCACCCCCGTCAGGCCTCCCTATGACCCAACCTCCTCCAAGTTATTCCAACAGGGCAGGCACAACCCTGCCCCAGGGTCTTTGCAGGGGGCCGTTCCCTCCACCTGGACCACTTTTCCCTCAGATACACCCAAGGCTCCCTCCCTCACCTCCACCAGGTCTGTGCTGAAATGTTCCCTCCCAGGGAGCCTTCCCTGACCACTCTATTTAAAGGGACAGTGCCCCTCTCCCACATTCACATACTTTCCCCATCCCCTTCCCGTCTTATTTTTCACTATCTGACATGTTATATATTTGAATTATTTATTTTCCCCAAATTTTATTTATTTTGTTGTTATTGTTGAGAATATACACAGCAAAACATATACTAATTCAACAGTTTCTACGCCTATATTTCAATGACATTGATTACATTCTTTGAGTTGTACAACCAGTCTCACCCTCTTTTTCCGAATTGTTCCTCGCCATTAACATAAACTCACTGCCCTCTAAGGGTCCTATCTAATCTTTGAGTTGCTGTTGTCAATCTGATCCCATATAGATGGTTCTTAAAAGAGCATAATGCTCAAGGCAGACCTTTTTCACTAGTTAAGCTAAACTATTTTTCTGTTTTAAGATGACTTCAGGGGATATTTTTTGTTTAAGGGCAATAGTTTCAAGGATTCATCCACCCTCCATGGGTCCAGAAAGTCTACAGTCCATGAAATTCCCTTTTGATCAGGATTATTCTATGGAATCTTTGATCCAAATGTTCAGTAATAGTAGCCAGGCACCATCTAGTTCTGGTCTCATGGCAAAGGAGGCAGATGTTCATGGAGGCAATTAGCCACACATTCCATATCCTCCTCCTATTCCTGACTCCTTCTTCCTCTGTTGTTCCAGGTGAATACAGACCAATTGCTGTGCCTTGGATGGCCACTTGCAAGCTGTTAAGACCGCAGGCACTTAGTAACAAACCAGGAGGTAGAACAGAAGCACTAAACACGTTATTAGGCCAATTAACTGGAACGTCCCATGAAACCATGACCCTAAACCTCCAAACCAAAGAACCAAATTCTACAAGGTGTTTGGTTGTACATAAACAGCCTTAGCAGCTACTCTTTTTTTTTTTTTTGTCATTGTTGTAAGCATATCTATCACACAACTAGCCAATTCAACATTTTACAGATGTACAACTTACTGAAAGCAATTACAATAATCGGCTCTGCAACCTAACCTTAATCAATGTGATTTTTCCATCACCCTTAACCCCCCCTTTACCCCTTTCTCCCACCCCTGGCATCCACTAATAAACTTTGGTCTCTAAACATTTGCCTTTCCTTCTTTTTTTATATAAGTGAGGTCATACAATATTCGACCTTTTGTGATTGGCTTATTTCGCTCAGCATAATGTCTTCAAGCTCCGTCTATACTGTAGCATGTATCAGGACTTTATTTCTCCTACTGGTTGAGTAATATTCCATTGTATGCATGTACCGCATTTCGTTTATCCATTCATCTGTTGATGGGCATTCAGGTTGTTTCCACTTTTTGGCTATTGTGAATAGTGCTGCAATGAACATTGGTGTGCAAGTCTCTTTTTGAGTCTCTGCTTTCAAGCCTTTTGGGTATATACCTAGAAGTGGAATTGCTAGGGCATATGGTAGTTCTATTTTTAGTTTTTTGAGAACCCCCCACACTGTTTTCCACAATGGCTCTACCATTTTGCATTCCCACCAGCCATGGATAAGGGTTCCAATTTCCCTACATCCTCATCAACATTTGTTATTTTCTGTTTTTTATTCTCCCAGTCAGTAGTCTGTCTTTTCACTTTTTTGGTAAAGTTTTTTGATGAACAAAAGTTTTTAATTTTTACGAGGCCCCCATTTATTTATTTTGTCTTTTGCTGTTTGCGCTTTTGTTATTATACTAGATAATCCATTGTTGAAAACTAGGCCTGACTGCGTTGCCCCTACCTGTTTGTTCTTCTAAGAATCTCATGGTTTTAGTCTTCACATTTTTGTCCTTAATGCATTTAGAATTTGTTTTTGTGTATGATGTGAGGCATGGATCCTGTTTAATTTTTCTGCATGTGGAAATCCAATTTTCCTAGCACCATTTCTTGAAGAGACTCTTCTTTCCCCATCAGATGGACTTAGCACCCTTGTCAAGAATCAGTTACCATAGATATGTGGGTTTATTTCTGGACTCTCAATTCTATTTCTTTGGTCTATGTGACTATTGTTATACCAGTACCAGGCTGTTTTGATTAGTGTAGCTGTATAGTATGTTTTAAAATCAGGAAGTGAGAGTTCTCCTACTTCGTTTTTTGCTTTCAACACTGCGTTAGCTATTCACGGGCCTCTTGCCATTCCATATAAAGTTGAGGATTGGTTTTTCCATTTTCTGTAAAGAAGGCTGTAGAAATTTTGTTCTAGATTGTGTTGAATCTATAGATCACTTTGGGTGGTACTGACATCTTGAGACTATTAAGTCTTGCAGTCTATGAACATGGAACATCTTTCCATTTATTAAAGTCATCTTTAATCTTTCATCAGTGTTTTATAGTTTTCATTGTATAAGTCCTTCACCTCCCTGTTTAGATTTATTCCCAGGTATTTTATCTCTTAGCTGCTATTTTAAATGGAATTGTTTCCCTAATTTCCCTTTCAGAGTTCACATTAGTGGTACATAGAAACCCAACTGATTTTTGTTTGTTGATCTTGTACCTTGCAACTGTTGAATTCCTCTATTAGCTCTAGAAGTTTTCTTGTGGACTCTTTGGGATTTTCTATATATTTTCTATATATCTATATTTGGATATTTCTATATATCTATATATAGGATCATGTCATCCATGAATAGAGACAATTTTACTTTTTTTTTCCAATTGGGATAATTTTTATTTCTTTTTCTTGTCTTATTACTCTGGCTAACACTTCTAATACAATATTGAATAGAAGTGGTGAGAGTGGGCACCCTTGTCTTGTTCCCAATTTCAAGGGGAAGACTTAATTATTTTTTATCTGTCTGCCCTACTAGGATGTCAGTCTACAAGGGTAGGGGGTCTTTGTCTGTCTTGTTTATGGCTCTAACCCCAGTGCCTAGGCACAGGGTTGGCTCCCAATGAAGAAATCCAACAAAGAAAAAATAAACAACAATCATATGTGTCAGTTTGATTATTATCTCCATTTTAAAGCCATAAAATATACTAAGACTTACATAGCGCTTATTTTACTCAAGTCCCTGGGTGGTGCAAAGGGTTAATGTGCTCAGCTGCTAACTGAAATCTTGCAGGTTTGAGTCCACCCAGAGGAGCCTCAGAGGAAGGCCTAGTGATCTACTTCTGAGAAATCATACACTGAAAACCTTATGGAGCACAGTTCTACTCTGACACACATGGGGTTACCATGAGTGGGAATCACCTCAACGGCAGCTGGTTATTTTACCTAAGGCACGTTTTTACACATTGAATCCTCACAGCAACCCCACTTTACAGAGGGATACTAAAGCACAGAGAGGTTTGGCAGCTTTCCTAGTCATACAGCTGGTAAGCGGCAGAGGTGGCATTTGAACCCAGGTGGCCTGGCTCTGAGCCTACGATATTAGTTCATGCTGTCACACCATCAGTTCTAATCCACCCTCTCAACTCTGGTGAGCCCTCCCTGACCCTTCCTGGGCCCTAGGTTCCCTCACCTGATCTGACCACCCAGCCCTGGATTTCCTAGATCAGGCCTGGTCTTTGGCCATCTGTTTGGGTGGCAGAGAGCCCCCTCCACAGCCAGGGTGGAGGAAGAGAAGAAGACCTACCCCAGGGCCCAGAAACTCCCTGTTCCATAACCCCCCTCGTAGCCCAGCAGCCCTGGGCTGGTCTTACCTCCTCATGTGCTCATTAGCCACTCCTTGGATGTAAATGGACATTCCCACGCTGAGGCCTCCTGGGATGGGCTTGTTGTAGGGCAGAGTCTGTAGAAAGGGCCAAGTGAGGAACCTTGAAGGCCATCCACCTGTTGCAGCCCTCACCCCTTACAGAGGAAGCCCCCCTTCCCTTAAGAAGGGGAGAAGAAACTAAGGGGTGAGGGTCAGTGTGACGAGGAAGAGGCCAGGAGTCGGGGTGGACATGAATGCCTTACGGTCAGGCAGGGAGTTAATCAGGTCCCAGGACCAGTGTTGGGTAAGTCAGGTGGGGGCCCACAAGTGTTAGAGTGGGCCGGAGCCTGGGGTAGGACCTGGGCTGATCGCTCACCGGGCTGTAAGTGGGCTGGTAGCCAGGTGCAGGGACATAGGCCATCTTGAGAGGCTGGGCTGGTGGTGCGTCTTGCGAGAAGAGCTGCAGGAGTGGGGAATGGTGACAGGTGGCAGGTGGCTCTTATATCCAAGAATCAGGGAGTGGCTGGCAGGTCAAGGTCCATGGGGGACCTTCCTCAGGGGATCCCAGCTCCCCACTTCTCCTTGGGCACCCCCTAGTCTCCCTCTTCTTATCAGTCTCACTGGTGGTCAGCCAGGATCTGAATGATCTGGGTCAGGCCTGGGGGGCTCAGGCCAGAGTCCTCTCCCCCCAGACCCCTCTGCAAAGAAGAAGTGAGAGTGAACTTCGGCCTTGCCAGGGTCTTATCAGAGCCTATAAAACCCTGCCCAGAACTTTGTTGGCAGAGGGAGGGTGGTACCAGGAGGGTTGGGCAGGGCTGCAGGAGTGACCAGAACAGGTGGACAGTGGAAGTTGGTGAAAGCAGGTGGAGCCAGAATTGGGGGCTCCTGACTCTCCCAGGAACAGTGAAAGGACCTACAGTGATTGCATGCCCACTGCATTCTTCTCCTGTGTACATTGTACTGCATAGTAGCTTACAGCACTAACTCTGGAGCCAGAGGTTCTGGGTTCAAATCCTGCTCTCCCGGTTGTGGACCTTTGGAAACCACCTTAACCTCAATTTCCCCATTTGCCCATCTGTAAAATGGGGATAATAATAGCATGAGCCTTATAGTCCTTGTAAGCAATGAGTAGGTTAATAAATATAAAATGCTTGCAACAGGACTTAGCATATAGGAGGCACTGAAATTAACACTTGCTTTCTTGTCCTGAAGGTGTCCCTTGCTGATAAAAAAGGTTAAACACTTGCCTACTAACCAAAAGGTTGGCAGTTCAAACCCACCCAGAGGTGTCTCAGAAGAAAGGCCTGGTGTTATGGATTGAATTGTGTCCCCCAGAAATTTGTGTCAGTTTGACTAGGCCATGATTCCCAGTATTGTCATCTGATACGATTTTCCTACGTGTTGTAAATCCTAGCCTCTATGATGTTAATGAGGCAGGATTAGAGGCAGTTATGTTAATAAGGCAGCACTCAATCTACAAGATTAGGTTGTGTCTTAAGGGAATCTCTTTTGAGATATAAAAGAGAGAAGCAAGCAGAGACATGGGGTACCACCTACCACCAAAAAACAAGAGCCAGGAGAACAGCTCATCATTTGGACCCGAGGTCCCTGCGCTGAGAAGCTTCTAGACCAGGGGAAGATTGATAACAAGGACCTTCCCCCAGAGATGACAGAGAAACCGTTCCCCTGGAGCTGGCACTCTGAATTCGGACTTCTAGCCTCCTAGACTGTGAGAGAATAAATTTCTCTATTAAAGCCATCCACTTGTGGTATTTCTGTTATAGCAGCACTAGATGACTAAGACAGAATTTGGTACTGAGAGAGTGGGGTGCTGCTCTAACAGATATCTAAAATGTGGAAACAGTTTTGAAACTGTGAATGGATAGAGGCTGAGTTTTTAAAGTGCCTAATAGTAAAAGCCTAGATTGCCTTAAAGAGACTGTTGGTAGAATTATGGACATTGAAGACAATTCTGGTGAAGACTCTGAAGGAAATGAGGAGAGCTGTTACACTGGAGACAGTGCAGACAGCGAGAAGCAGCAGCAGAACCAGAAGACCAGTGCTAGATGGCATTGGAGTCAACCTGCAGAGCAAGATTGCTGAGTGCCTTTGGCAGAGGCTTCCTGCCAGAGTGGAATGCCTCCAGGTACTTATTGGTGGGGCTACAGAGCTTTGGAACACTTGCCCAAACAGGGCAGAAGCCGGCTGTGAGGCCAGAGAGGCTTTAGAGGCCAAGGAATCAGGAAGCAGAAAACTGAAGAGACAAGGAACACAGGAAGCAGAACTGGCTCAGTCTCAAAGGGTAAGGCCACAACCTCTGGGGTCTCAAAGGGTGAAGTCGCCAGTAAGATGGACTAGAATGGGGCCCCTTAAAGACAAGGGAGCAGAGTTGCTGTCCCAGTTGGCCTGGAAAGTGGAGCTGAAGCCCAGGGCCGAGAGGTCTCCACCCAGAATCAGGACAGTGTGGCCAAAACCCACAGTCTGGAGGGCAGGGCCATCGCCTAAATGGTCTCAGAGAACACAGGATTATCTTCAAGCCTTGAGAGGTAATGTAATGTGTTCTGCTGACTTGCTTGGTGCCCGTCATCCTTTCTTTCCCTCTGATTTCTCCCATTTGTAATGGAAATATGTAGCTGGTGCCTGTTCCACCGTTGTACTTTGGAAGCAGAAAATTTGTATTCTAGATTTCACAGATGAAGAGTAATTTTTAGATTTTGAACTTGGAGTCCATTTATGATATGATGGGGTAAATGTGTTTTACATGTGGCAAGGGCATGAATTTTTGGGGGGCAAAGGTTGGAATGTTATGGATTAAATTGTGTCCCCAAAAAATGTGTCAACTTGGCTACGCCATGATTCCCAGTACTGTGATTGTCCACCATTTTGTCATCTGATGTAATTTTCATATGCGTTGTAAATCCTACCTTTATGATGCTAATGAAGCAGGATGACACGTACTTATGTCAATAAGGCAGGACTTAAATCTACTAGACTGTATTTTGAGTCACTCTCTTTTGAGATATAAGAGAAAGGGGGGTGGGGGGCAGGATGACCTGATGCCACCAAGAAACAAGGGCAGCTTGTCCTTTCAGCCAGAGGTCCCTGCACTAAGAACCTCCTAGACCAAGGGAAGACTGACTATAGGGACCCTCCCCCAGAGCCCACAGAGAAAGCCTTCCCCTGGAGTTGCCAACCGGATTTCAGACTTCCAGGCTTCTAGATTGTGAAAGAATAAATTTCTCTTTGCTAAACCCATCCACTTGTGGTATTTCTGTTACAGCAGCACTAGATAACTAAGACACCTGAGGAACTACTTCTGAAAGGTCCCAGCCATGAAAACCCTATGGAGCAGTTCTACTCTACACACACTGGTAGCCATGAGTCTGAATCGGCTCAGTGGCAACTGTGGGCTCTTTTTCTCATTCCAAACACATAAATCCAGGAGGGTGGGAGTATATTCGGATAAGAAAATCTGAAGCTGAAAGCAATGAGGTAGTTGGCCCGAATTGGATAGCAAAGAACAGAGCCCAGAATCAAACCGCACGCTGACTCCAGGCCCGGATCCCACAGTTGTACAGGCTGGTGACGGACACTCTCCACTTAGGGGCAGGCAGTAGACCACCTGGAACCTCCTAGCCCAGGGGGAGCCCTGAGACCTGCATTTGCTCCTACGCCCCCAGACTACTGGCCCGCGCCTGCCCGCCCTAGCTCCGGATGGTCATCACCTGCAGGGCACCCATTCCACTGGTCAGATCTCTGTCCCCAACCTTCAGCACAACTGTGGTCCTTGCAGCCCCCAGGCATAGCTCAGCTCCTCTCCTCCCTCCCCAAGGTCAGCAGGTTCTTTATATGGTTTTATTGTTCACGGGGCAAAGACAAGGCCTTGTGCTGGAGGAAATCCGTGTTGAAAAGTTATAAACTGGGAGACTGTGTGAGAAGTCACCACGGCAGCACAAAGCTAGACCAGGGCATGCCGGCTCTCAGAGCTTGGAGAAGGTGACGCTTTTCAGTTCCTTCTTCTCCATCGCAGCCTGGACAGACTTCACGATGTCATCGGTTTGCAGCATGCTCATGTTCCAGTTGCGCGGCAGAAAGAGGGTCACGGCAACAGAAGATGCGGGGAAGATTAGGGTTGGACCAATGAAAATCGGGGGGTAGCCAATAGCCCACCAATCAGAGCATACGGCATACAGCAGGCTGCTGAGCTCTGATTGGCTGCACTGGAATGGGAGACGAACTGTGATTGGCCGAAAGGAAACGCTCACCACGAAGTTGAGGCTGTCAGCCACCGGATGGTCGCGGGCATAGAGCAGGTTGACTTTAGTGCCCTGCACCGCCACGGGGCTCTTGCTGGAAATCTCCGCTGCTAGGGAGAAGGCTGCGTCAAACAAGACCTCCTTGTCTGGGAACACCCGACTGTGGATGAAAGGGAATCAAGAATCGGGTGGCTGGGAGAAGCTTCCTCACCTCTTTTGTCCTCCCACCTGCAGAAGAGGAAGTGGCCAATCACAGGAGAAGGTGAAGACCCGCAGTAAAACGGGCCAATCAGAGCAGGGCACTAGACTCCCAAATAAAGGAATGTCCACTCAGAGAAAGCCTTGAGTGGAGCCACAGCGGGGCTGAGACCCCACCCGGGCGGGCTGCCCCGCGCACCGCCGGCCTTGGCCCTACCTGACCAGCCCACTGCTCCGGGCCTCGTCAGCCATCAGCTTCCGGGCGGTGAAGGCCAGCTCGTTGACCAGGCTGCAAGAGGGGGGAGTGTCAGGGGACTGCAGTCTTCCCGGGTCTGGGGGTGCCCTGTGGTCCTCTTCCCGCCTCCCCCTCTCACATCTGGCTCCCAATGACCCGAGGCAGACGCTGCAGTGTTCCCACGTCAGATGCCACACCCATGTCCACCTCCTGGGGGCAGTAATCTCATTTTTATTTACCACTGAGGTTGACCCCCCAGCCCAGCCTGGTCGCCCCATGCCCCAACTCAGAGGCTCCCCAAACACCCCATCCCATTCCCATCAACACCCTTTGACCAGGCAGGGTCCTTCAGTCTGGAATAGAGCCCACCTTTCAACTCCCTCTGCCCTCTCAACTGTTTAGGGTCAGCCAAGCCTATCTCCCAAGGGAGGCCCTCCTAACACTGCCCATCTGACCCTGTCCTGCGTCCCTGGGCTCCGTGCTGCCTCCTGCCCTCCCCAGCGCTGACGCCATCAGCAGCCCCAGCCTCCAGCAGGTGCCAGCCTCATCCCATGCCCTGTTCCCTCCTGACCTCACCTGGATGGCCTACCCTCGTTACCTCCCATAATTACTTTTTCCCTATGGATCTTTTTTCATTTTTTTATTACGTTAGGTGAAGGTTTACAGAGCGAATTACCTTCTCATTAAACAATACATTGGTTATCAACCGCACGACATGCCAACACTCTCCCCTTCTTGACCTTGGGTTCCCCATTACCAACTTTCCTGTCCCCTCCTGCCTTCTCGTCCTTGCCCCTGGGCTAGTGTGTCTCCTTAGTCTTGTTTTGTTTTATGGGCCTGTCCAATCTTTGGCTGAAGGGTGAACCTCAGGAGTGACTTCATGACTGAGCTAAAAGTGTGTCCAGGGACCATAGTCTCGGGGTTTCTCCAGACTCTGTCAGACCAGTCAGTCTAGTCTTTTTTTTCTCTCAGAATTCTGTTCTACATTTTTCTCCAGCTCTGTCCGGGACCCTCTAATATGACCCGTCAGAGCAGTCAGTGGTGGTAGCCAGGCACCATCTAGTTGTACTGGACTCAGTCTGGTGGAGGCTGTGTTAGTTGTGGTCCATTAGTCCTTTGGACTAATCTTTCCCTTGTGTCTTTGGTTTTCTTCATTCTCCCTTGCTCTAGACGGGGTGCAACCAGTGGAGTATCTTAGATGGCCACTCACAGGCTTTTAAGATCCCAGATGCTATTCACCAAAGTAGGATGTAGAATATTTTCTTTATAAACAATGTTATGCTAATTGAGCTAGATGTTCCCCAAGATCAGGGTCCCCAGCCCTCAGCCCAGTAATTTGGTCCCTCAGGGAGTTTGGATGTGTCTAGGGAGCTTCCACGACCTTGCCTTGGACAAGTCGTGCTGGCTTCCCCAGTATTGTGTACGCTCTTTCCCTTCAACAAAGCTACCACTTATCTATTGTCTAGTTAGTGTTTTTCCCTCCCACCCCTCCCCTCCTATGTAACCGTCAAAGATTGTTTCTTTTTGTGTGTAAACCTTTTCATGAGTTTTTATAGTGGTTTAATACAATATTTGTCCGTCCGTAATTGAATTATTTCACTCAGCATAATGCCCACCAGATTCTTCCACATTGTGAGATGCTTTCCAGATTCATCGTTGTTCTTTAATCACTACATAGCATTCCACTGTATGTACCATAGTTTGCTTATCCATTCATCTGTTGATGGGCACCTAGGTTGTTTCCATCTTTTTGCTATTGTGAACAATGCTGCAATGAACATGGGTGTGCATACGTCTATTCGTACGACAGCTCTTATTCTCTAGCCAAGCCTTACTTTTTAAGGTTCAGATTTGACTAAGTCTTCCCGGAAGCGCTTGGGCTCCTCCAGGCCCTCGTGGCCCGCTCACTGCCCAGTTTAAGGGGGAAGTAAGGACGGGGGAGGCACATGGGGAGCAGAAGTTCGGGGGAGGATGGCTCACCTTCACCTGGAAGAACGCGTCCTTGGCACAGTAGCGGATGTCACAGGCGGTGATGAGGTCCACACCTGGGATGGAGAGGCCGGGACACTAAACAACCCCTCCATCTGGGGACATGGGCTTGCACCTGGGGATCAGGTGTAAGCAGCCACACGTCTGAGGCTGTAGGCCACTGGCTGAGGCGGAAGGACAGCAGCCAAGAGGGGCCCAGCCAGAGTGAACGCCCTGGGTGGGGCTGCAGACTCACCTGCGCCAATGCAGCCCCCATGGATGGCTGCGATGACGGGCTTGGGGCACTGGAAGAAAAGGGAGCAGCGGGGTCAGGGCCGGCTAGGAGAGGTGGGCAGTGGGGACGCCCTCCCACCCCCAGAGTCACCTTCTCGATGACGCTGAAGGTCTCCTGGTGTTTGCTGAGGAGGTTATGGATGTACCAGCTTATGCAGACCATGTCTTCTCCCTGGGGCTGAAGGAGCACTGAAGCCATGTCCATGAGTTCGATACCTGGCAGTGGGGGTAGGTTAGGAAAGGGTTCACCGAGCCTCCCAGGCCCCACTCATTGCCCCAACCAGGGGTCCGAACCCGAGAGTAGCAGTTAGGACCCCCCAAACCACTACAGTGGACAGAAAACCAAATGAATAAGAAAACATATTTTGTCAGGTAGTGCAAAGTGCTAACGAGAAATTAAAGGAAGGAAGAAAAGATGGTGTGTGTGTGAGTGTGTGTGTGTGTGCGTGCAGCAAGGGCTGTTGCAGGGTTAAATGAGGTGCTCAGGGATTCTCTCGCTGAGGAGGTGACATTTGAGTAAAGACCTGAAAGAGGGGAGGGAGAAAGCCATGCGGATGACTGGGTGAGAGAGCTCCAAGTATTGGGCACAGCCAGTGCAAAGGCCCTGTGGTAGCAATGTGACTGGTCTGTCTGAAGACCATTGAGAAGGCCAGAGCAGGTGAGGCGGGGGGACAGTGGGGAGAACTAAGTTCAGATAGGTGACAGAAGCAGGTTGCAGGGGTCTGTGGGCCATGGGGAGGACTCTGGCTTTTACCCTGCATGAGATGGAGCCACGGGAGGGTTCTGGGCTGAAAAACCCTTCACTTTCTTCCATCCACAGTTAATCACTCTCACCCCTTTGTCTGGCCCCTTAACAGTGCTGTCCGTCAGACCCTGAAAAACTGTCCATACCTGTGGCCACACCACCAACTTGGCGGCTTCACTGCCTCCACTTCTTGCTGAAACAAGCGAGACCATAGGAGCATTGGCACTGAGTAGAGCTGAACTTGTGCAAGTGAAATTCATGAAGGCAGGACTCCCCCTGCGTGACCTGGGCCAGGCAACTTCATCTTCTGAGCCTGGGGTGTCTTCTCTGGAAAACGAGTATAAAATCCTCCGAAGAGCTGACAGGGCAGCAAAGATTCAAGGAGACGGAGCCCCCAGAAGCGCTTCGCACAAGGCCTGGCATGCAGCAGCATCACAACAGTTACTATTAATATAGAATCCACTTCGGTAGACAGGAAAGAAACCGAAGACTCAGAAACTAATTAGTCTATATGACTAATAGTCTACGTGAACCATGGCCTCATCTACCCTGAGACCAGAAGAACTAGATGGTGCCCAGCCACCACTACTGACCGTTCTGAGCAGGGCCACAATAGATGGATCCTGACAGCACAGGAGAAAAATGTGGAACAGAACCTCAGATTCTTAAAAAGTCCAGACTTACTGGACTGGTTGAGACTGGAGGACTCCCTGAAACTATTACCCTGAGATACTCTTTAAACCTTGAACCAAAACTAGCTCCTGAGATCATCTTTTATCTAAACAACAGATTGGCTTCTAAAATAAAGAACATAACCCGCGAGTACTGAGCTCCTTTAAAAAATCATCTATATGAGACCAAATAGTCAACAATCACTCTAATGCAAAGATGAATGGGTAAGGGGGCAGGGAAACTAGATTACTGGAAACGTAATAACCAGAACAAAATTAATGAGAAGGTTGACACAGTGTGAAAAATCTAATCAATATCACTGAATAATTTGTGTAGGAATTGTTAAATAGGAAGCTAATCTGCTGTGTAAACTCTCAACAAAAACACAATATTATTTGAAAAGAAAGAAAGGAGTGAATGTGACATTTCACTTCTGGTAGGGTCCTGAAGGCCCAACCCTCCTGCAGGTAACAACCATGAACTCTGGCTGGCAAGATACAGGAAAGCCACTACTGAAGGCACTGGGCTGATTCTGGGGGGAGTCAGCACTTAGAAGAAGGGATAGCACCAAGTGACTTACCTGCTCCTAAGGCTTTTAGCCTGAGAGCAGGATAAAGTAGTGCCTGAAGAACCAAAGGCCAGGGGCGGGGTGTATAACTGCTGGAAAATGAGGGAGAAATCCCAAAAAGAAGACAGCCAGAGAGGGGAGCCCCAAATTCTGTGCATAAACTCTGCCCATATCTCTGGCTAACTCATGAACTGTGCAGGCAGGCCAGCAAAAGATAGAAAAACTGAACTGAAATTTGAACTGTTGCCATAGATATAAGACTTTACACTTATTTCCAACCAAACCACTAAAAAGGAAATGCAACACTCTTTGGAGTTATATACCAAAATCCAGAGTCTCCACAACATCATATCCCCAATATCCAGGATGCAATCCAAAATTAGTCAAATTACCAAAAAAAAAAAAAAAAATGAGAAAATGAGACCCATTTTCAAGAGAAAGACAAGAAACAGAGACTGACCCCAGGATGACCCAAATTTTAGAATTAGGAGAAAAAGATTTTAAACCAGACATTACATCTACGCTCAATGACACACAGAAAGAGGCTTCTGATAAATACAAATGTAGGAAACTTGAGCAGAGGAATGGGGAACATACAAAAGAACAAAATAGAAATTTGAGAACTGAAAAATGTAATATCTGAAAATAAATAAATAACTGGATGGGCGTACCAGCGGAATAAACATGACAGAGAAAAGAGTGAATCTCATCAGTGGAAATGACTCAACCTGAAAAACAGACCTGTGGGGCAATCGAAAGATTGACCATACATGTATTTGGGTGGCACAAACGGTTAAGCACTCAACTACTCACCAAAGGTTGGCAGTTCAAACCCACCCGGAGGATCTGCTTCTGAACGGTCATATCCTTGAAAACCTTACAGGGCACAGTTCTACTGTGACTCAACAGCAACAGTTTTTTTTTTTTTTTTTTTGGTTTATGCAGAAATCAGTTAATGTGTGTCAAATAATTGCATGAAAGCATGTTACTATTACAGGGAAACCTGTGAGAGCCGGAACTCAATGGGACTGCCTTGTTTTTCCAGGTCTTGAAAGTCCCCCTACATCGGACTTTATACTCATTTCCAACCAGTCTACTAAAAAGGAAATTCAGTACTCTTTGGAGTTATATAACAGAATCCCGAGTCTCCACATCGTATTCCCAAAACGATGGGGATGCAGTCTTACCACTTTTCTATGGCTCTCTATTAGTGGAAAATATTTTTCCTTTCCTGCTCCGACAGGTTTCTGCCTCACACACGTTCCGGCTCTCAGAGGTTTTATTCTAGAACACACTTTACAAACACAGACACCAAGACTCAGAGGTTAAGTGCCTTGTCCAAGGTCACAGATCCAGGATGGAAACCCAGACGTCAGAGCCCATGACCCGGTCATGTTCTGTTGGGCTAAATTCTGTATTAGAATGTTTTAAATTAGGCCTTTTATAAAAAAGATAAAAGTAGTTAGAAGCTGCTCTATTTCCAGGAGTGGGAGAGACTGGTGGGGGTGGCTGTGAAAACTACACTTGGTACCTGAAGTGAACGTTCTTCCTTCACCAGAAACCACCACAGCGCGACAGCTGGCATCTTCTGATATCTTGTTGAAGCACTCCACCATCTCACTGTGGAGGAGCAGGGAGAAAAAGCCTGTGTCTGGAGCAGGAATCCTCTACCCTCACATCCATTTACCCCCTGCACTCCACCCTATCCCGTCCCTCAGCCTCTGCCTCCTCCTGCATGCAGGCCTCCAGGATACACAGGTCAGACCTCCAGAAGGCCCTGTTCATGGCATTCCTCTTTTCGGGCCAGTTTATCTGCACGTGCAGAATGTGTTCTGGGCCGGATGTCACTTGAAGAGACTGATAGCTGTGGCCCGGTGCCTCAACCGGGGCTGCTTTGGAGGCTTCATCTTGCACAGTGGAGCTCATGGGGCGAAGGCTAAATGTCAGTCCCGGCTGAGTGGGGGCCAAAACCCTGGGAAGAAAAAGGAAGAGTGATGACCCCAGACAAAGACCCTCTGGTCCCTCCAGACTGAGAGACACAGACTCTTCTATCACCCAGACTGGGGACACAGCACCTTCAGGAGCAGAGAGTACACTCCTCAGCGACCCCAAAATGGGGAGGACTCGTTTAGGACGATTCAGCCTTCAAGATTAGGGGTGCCTCCCTCAGCAGTGGCCTCGGTTTGAGAACCACCTCAGATCCTTGAACTTGGACTAATCCCGGATTAGGAACACTGCGCCGTCAGCGAACCCAGATTGGAACACAGGCTCCCAGAACTGGGGTGACATTCTGATCGGAGCGCATGGACCCCTGACCCCGTGACCTCGTACAGGCGCTTTGTGTCCTATGGTCGCCATGGCAGCACGACATCCGCGCCGAGCCCCCAGAAGTCAAGGGATCACTCACGCCGCGTCACCAGCCCCCAGAGTCCGCGAGAAGCCGCCGCCGCCACCGCCATTCGGACAGAGGATCGACTGTAAGCATCTGGAGGACGCCAAAGGGGCGGTCCCGGCAGGCCGCCATCTTGAGTGAGGGCATCGAAGCCCCATCGAAGCCACATCCGGCCCAGCGGGCAAGCCTTTCGTCCCGCCATCTCTATTAAGGGCAACCGGAAATTGCTGAGTTACCGAGAGGCGTGGAAATGGAAACTTTCAACCGGTAAGTTACAAAAAGTCTTAGAAGTGTGACCTTTAGCCTAGTTAAGTCCGCTTCTAGAAACCTGGCCCAAGAAAATAAGTCACACTATTGTTGGATAAAGTTTCTGTATAAAGGTCATCACAGCTTTGTTTTGTAATGGTGGAGAAGGTGGACACGGCCGTAATGTCCCGGGAGGGCGTTAACTGCAGAGTTGCAAGCTTGTAATTATGTTGTATTCCGTGTTAACCAAAAAGGAAAAAAAAAAAAGTTGACATCCAGCTCTGTGAGCTTCCCCACGTGAAAGGGATAAAAGTAGAGACGGGCAGCGTTGAACGCTGACTGTGTACCATGCTGAACTAAATGCATGTACCTAATCTGAATTTCCACACCACCACGAAGGGTACTATTTTCCATTGGACACAGAGGAAATGGGATCAGAGGGGAAGCCACTAGTTCAAGGTCGCTGGGCAGTTCAAAACCACCAGCCGCTCCTCGGAAACCCTATGGGGCAGTTCTCCTCTGTACTATAGGGTCGCTGTGAGTCGGAATTCGCTCAAAGACAATGGGTTTGATTTTTTGGGCTTCAGTAGTACTGAAGCGGAGTTGTGGCTCCAAAGTCCATGTTCTTAAGGTATTTGTTAAAAAGATAAAGTCATTTTGGAAAAACAGCATATAAGGAAGTGCTGTAAAACTGCCGAGCAATGAATGTTAAGGAAGATGATCACTAAGGCAGTAAAGGATGTGCCTCTGGGCAGATGGGACTGAAGGTGATATCTTTCTTTCTTAATGAACATGTCTCATCCATTTTTGCAGACTAGATAGACTGGCTCTTTAGGAAAAGAGTACCAGAGGCTCACTATCCATCAAGAGAGGACTGTTCATCTACAAAATAACTGAAACCCCAGTGCAGCTACTGAGAAAAGTTAAGATACAGAACGTTGTGTGTGACCACTGGGTGTGTAATAGATGGTTGTACGTGTCTGTGTAACAGCCTTGGTGGTACAACAGTTAATTAAGCACTTGGCTGCTAACCGGAAGTTGTGGGTTTTAACCCACCCAGGCACTCGGTGGGAGAAAGACTTGGTGACCTGCTTCTGTAAACATTACCTATTGCCATCGATTCCATTCCGAGTAGAACTGCCCCATAGGGTTTCCAAGGAGCAGCTGGTGGATTCAAACTGCTGACCTTTTGGTTAGCAGCCGTAGCGCTAAACCAGTGTCATCAGGGATTTGGGTAGGTTAAAAAAAGAATCCTACTTGATTTAGAAGTTTTTGGCTGGAAGACAAGTGTACTTTCACCTTGCCGGAGGTTGTTTGAAACTTTCCCTGGTGAAGCACTTAGTTCATCTGATGCCATGTGACTTCAGAAGATGTCAATGATGTGCTCGTCAACTTCATGTAGATTCCCAAAGACTGGATTCTTTCTCAAGCTCCCGTGCGCAAATCAAGGCGCTGCACTGGAGAGCTGCTTGCTCTGCTGCAGCTGCTTCTCTCCAGCAGGTGCGAAGGTCCTCAAGCCAGAATTCTCCAGGCTAGGACCTGGCCTGGGGTCGTGCTCCCCCCACTGCAAACCATCTCCAGAAGTTCTCACCTACCACATTACAGAGCATCTATATTCTATATTCCAATACCACTGGTAGGAATTTACCTCCAGAATCCTGTAAGGGAGATGGATAAGGTATTCGTATATGCATTGCAGGACTATTTGCTGTAGCAAAAACCTGTGAATTTTCTTTGGGACCAGGTTACATAAACCGTGACACAGCCATACAATGGGATACTCTGCCGTGGCAGAGGGAGATCTTTATGTGATAGGATACAGGACATAGCACAAAGCATTCTGGGTAGAGGGACCGAGGAGACTTCTCATTTTTATCTTTCTGGAGCTTTATCTTCCAATCTTATAAAAAAACAGGTGTTTTCTCTGTAGAAGCATTAAGGGATTAAGGTCCCTTTCCCGCCTTCTTTGAAATTAAAACTTTTCAACCTCATTGACTTCTAAATGACTGTCCGAGTAGACCGAGCTTGCTTGGCTGTGGGCCGTGAGGGATACCACCAGGCCTCCTGCCAAGACTCCTCAATTCTTAGCGCCCTTCCTGGTCTGCAGCCACGGCCCGCCCGGCCCCGCTCAGGGCTGGACCCTGGCCTGCCCGCACCCTTTCAGGAGACCCAGTGGGAGGGAAAGAGGAAACACACCCTGGAGATCACCAGCAAGCGCTCTAGTTATTTTCCAAACAATTTTATTGAAATGTGCCAAGAGTACATGGGCGTCACAAATGTATGAACAGGGGGAAAAATCACATGTACAATTATTTTTTTAAAGTGAAGATTAATCTTGGGAGACATCAGTTCCCCTCCCCCTCCCCCTCCAGACTTCCAGCATTTCCATTATGGTTAAGCTCTACTAACCTAGCATTAAAAAAAGAAATACAAGAACTTTTGCAAAAAAAAAAAAAACAAACAAAAACGGCATAAAGGAAAAATGTTTTCCTGCTCAGATGGGACTCTCCTGGGCTCCAAATTAGGAGGCATGCTGAACAGTGGAGAAACACAGCTTCAGGGTGTAAGGGTATGGCCCATCTGCAAAGGAGGGGCAGAGAAGACAGGTTTAACCGGCCTCTGTGTGGCGGCTCCCCCACTTTGCACACATCTCCCATTTTCTGCAGTTCAACTGCAGGCTCTCACTGGTCACTGCCAGATATGAGACCTAAAAAGGAGCCAAACGCATAAAGCATTTCCCCTTCTCCTCCCTCGTCCTGGTGGAGAATCCCAGTGCTTGTGTACCGCCCGTGCCCGCCTCTCCAACTGAGGCTGCTGGGCGTTTACTGGCAGCTTCTGACGCTGAGAGAATGCCAGCTCCCGGGAGGACAAGCCTGAGCAACTCCCAAGCTGGCCCGGTGGGTAGCAGCAGACAGCAGGCTGGGCCTCCCGTGGGGACCATCGGGCAGCTCTCCTGGCAACCAGGTCCTGCCTGCCTGCCCGCCCGCCTGCCTATGTCAGCGACAACAGAGGAAACCTCTGGGGCCCCGTCTCTTGGCAGGAAGGGCCTGCCTGAAAGCAGTCAGCCACTAGGCCAGCCGGGGGATGACTGCAGAACACACAGATACTCACTTGGGTTCTTCATCTGGTAATGGTTCAGGAAGCCCAGCGTCTCCAGGGCATCACTCTTGGATTCCCACTCCAGCAGCCCAGAGGAGCTGCGCTCGCCTGATTAGACAGCAAGGGGAGACAAATGTCTCAGTGGACTCGCCCATCTACAGACCAGGGATTTGGGGGAAAGGCGGGGACCCTTTACTCACTTTTGCCTGAGAACACTTTCACAGAGGAGGGCCGCTTCACTCCCAGCTCGTCGCAGATCTGCAAAGGAGGAACCAAAGACTCAGAACCACAATTGGTGCCACACAGGGGAGGTCAGGCCAACTGTGCCTCACCTGGCTGAGTGCTTGGATTGTTCTGGAGAAAGGGTTTCTAACTTCTAGACAAAACAGCTTTAAAACCACCACCCTCAGTGTTGCCAAGAACTAGGAAAGGACTTTGGACATTTCCCACCTGCAGCAGCCGTCTGACTGCACTGACCCTCAGTCAGTGTTTACTAAACTGAACAGCAAACTCTCAGGCCAGAGCAACATCCAGAGTTCAGCTCTGCCAGTCAGACTTCCTCCCCGGCACAGCCCCAAGCTGCCCCAGTTCCCTCTGCCTGCACCTTCTGATGTTATCTAGGCACCCCGGGGCCCTGACAACAGGCCTGTTTTGAGACAGGACTCTGATCACTAGGCCTGTGAGGAATCTTTCCCAGCAGATGAACTCAAGAAACATAAAAAAGCATGAGGAACACTACTGTCGGCCAAAACCTAGCCCCACTCTCGGCTCATCCAGCCTACAAGCAGGATCCCAGTCTGTCCTCGTCCCTGCTATGTCTCCAGCACCCAACCCAGGGCTTGGCAGAGCAGCAGCTCAAGAGAAATTTGCTGAAAAACCAAACAAGTGAATGAACTACTCAGATGGCTGTGGTGAGGGACCAAGTGCCTGAGAAATGCCATGGCACCCACCTCAAAGAAGTTCTCCTCAGTCACCTCCAGCGGGGCATTGAAGAAATGCAGCACATTGCTGGGGTGCTGGATGCGGTTCTTTGCTGCCTGCTCCGGGGTGGAGAATCGATTGTTCCTTGAGCCGTTGAAGTCTTTGTAACTGCAGGACCCGTCCTCTAGCCCGTATGACTGACCAGGCATGATGGCTGGCTGCTTTGATACACTGTCGGAGGAACAAAAGAGGAGCCCTCTGTCGGACCCAGAAGTTGTACCCCAAGCCTTCCACTGTCGCCTTGCAGAGGCATGGATGGCCTAATAGTACCGGGAGCCTCAGGGGAGCATTGCTCAACTGCTGAGGGCAGAATGACCCACTTTCTCCCACTGCTTTAGAGAACACCTGGCAACACTCCACACCCCCACTCCTGCCTAAGCATGTCTCCCTGTGCTCCTCTGCTAGGCTGTCTCCAGAGACTGCCCCACTCCCCTTCCTTCCTCTCCTCAGTCCCTCTCCAACCTGGGGAAACTAGATCACCTACCAGACGTTCAGTTTCTGCCCGAACATGAAATTGTTGTTGAGGTGGGTGATGGCCCGGTCCACAGCATAACCATCAGCCATTTCTACCATGGCGGCCCCCGGCTTGCTTTTCATGAATTTCACCTTGGGGAAGAAGGGAAAACAGCTGCAATCTGCACCCTGCCCAGCTTCAAGGGGCCCATCTTCCACCCTTTCTGAGTTAGAAGCAAACTAGCCCCACTCTGGACCTCGGCTTCCATTTCCCCATCTGTGAGCGGAACTCAGGAGGGCAGACCCAAGGTGGGCGGCAAAGGCCAGGCAAGGCCCGGAGCCACGGGTGGGCCACTTAGTGAGGCACAGTCATCAAACAGCTATTCCTGTCAACACTCTGCTTATTATACACACACACATACCTACAGATACTAGATCATAATGTGGAGTATTTATTCTAATAGCAGTACACAAAAATATTGACAAACGGGGTAGTGACAGCTCTAAAGCCAGGCCATCGAACCGAGTCTGTTTCCACAGAAAGGTTATGTACACCTGAATGAGTTATTTAATCTACATGCCTCCGTTTCCCCACCTGCCTCATTAAGGCTTGTTATGAAAATAAAGCAAATTACTACATCACTACTTTTAACAGCACCTGATTTACAGATAAAGAAGTTACAACGTGTGAGCTACCATCACTAACAACCAAGCCAAGGGCTGCAAATGCAAAGGTTTCTGGGGCCCAGGTAGGTCTGATGTGGTCTCAGGTGGGCAGCCACCCGTCAGTTCCAACTGTCCCTCAGGGAAGGCAAGAAGGGTCAGTGTTGCCAGATCATCTGAAGCTTTCTACAGGAAATACTTCATGATGATTTTTAATTGTAGTGGATAAATTCTGATAAAGTTTATAAGGTTTTATAATGATACAATATAACTAAATGCTTTTACCTGCTACTACTCTGGTTTCTTAACGTTGGAAATTAAAATACACCCACCAGCGAGAACCAAACCAAACCTGTCTACAGCTGGTGGCCTACTGGGCCTGCCCGCTCCCAGCCAGGCTCCCACGGGCTCTCCCTTCTTTGCTGACTGGCAAGTAACAGAGGCTCAGGCCCCCCGGAGGGTACAACAGGCCTGTCAGGTTTACAATGAAGGTGGTGGACCTAAAGGAAGCTCACCTTCTCCACATTGCCATACAAGCAGAAGACATTGAAGACTCGATCACAGTTCATCTTAGATTGATCCAAGCCATAGACCATGAGCACAGGGCTGTCGGCGTGAGGGCCATACTCGGGTGGTGGGGGAGGGGGTGGGGGGTGCCCATACTGGGGGCCGTAGCGGCTGGGGCCCCGGCGGTGACCCCCCACGGGCGGGCCCATCCGTCTCCCTTCGTAGTGAGGTGGGGGGGGCCCGTAGCCCTCATCATGATAATGGCTGTGGTACCCACCATGGGGCCCTCCTGGGGGGTGGGAAGGAAAGAGAGGGAGGACGGGTGAGAATTTGCGTGGCGGACGACGGGCAGGGGCACATGAGCCACGGGAGTCCACGGAGGGGAACCCCCTGCCCTCACCATATTCTGCGGGGTGATCTCCCAGGAGTGGGGGCTGTCTCTGACGTTTGTTGGGGTTGCTGCCAGGGTCACCTGTGGACAGAAAAAACAGTTAGAGCCCAACCCGGCAAAGAGAGTCTCTCCCCTTTCTAACTAAAAGCTAATCTCAAAATCCCTCAACTCCCATACACCTTGCTGCAAACCCTCCCAACCTTGGGTGGGGGGAAGAGGAGTGGGGGAGCTACTGGGGCATCCCTCCTTCCTGAGATCTAATCTAGAAGTAGGCATGAAGCCCAAGCCTCCAGGCAGGAGCCCACCCTCTCACCCCTGCCCACACCCAAGGGGCTGAGTTTCCCTTTTCTGTGATGGATGAGGATAAGTTCTGGGTTCTCGCCTGCCTGACCCTAGTGGGAAGCCCAACTCTCAAGCCCTCTGGGGAACTTGCAGCTGCTACAGAAATCTGGTATGTGACGGGGGCCAAGAGCAGCCTTCTAAAATAACTCCCAATGAGGGAACAGATTAAGAGCAGGGAAATATCCCAGGGAAGGCAGAAAGATAAAACTTGGCCCCCAAGGTTCCAGGAGCCCCAGGCCCCACTCGTTAGGCTCCTTCTTTCTCAATCCTCATCCCAGCCACCTTCCTGCCCAGGCCCATCCAACCCAAGAAGAGGGACCGCAAGAGCCGACAAGCAGGGCAACATCAACAATCAGTTCAAATAAGCAATCGTATACAAGGTTATCACCATCCTCAGACCCAGACAATGGCGCAGATCCACCTCCTCACCCCGGCTGCAGTTTGTAACAGCTACCCTTAATTGAATGCTTGAGTGGCAAGCACTGTTTTAAGCGCTTTACAGACATCACAGCTTGTTAAGTCCTCACAACAACCCTATGAGGTAGGTACTATTTCAGCCCCGTGTTACAAATAAGGACACTGAATGGTTGGTGGCTAAACCAGGATTTGAACCCAGGTCTGGCTGACTCCAAAGCCAGAGCTCTTGTGGCCACTGCCGTTTCCTGCCACCCAGCCAGGGTTGTTTCCACAACCAAGCATTACAAACATGGAAAAGGGCTACTTACAGCAGAAGTACAGAGTACAATGTCCATTTGTCACAAAAAACAAATCTGTATTTTCTCTTACCATTGGACGCTTCAACAGTGAGTTAGCACAGTTCTGAAAGATGGCGTCCCATCAAACATACACTGCGACCCTGCATCACATGGTTTTACAGTCATAAATACAAGTTACGGTACACATCCGCTACAATTTTTTTTTTTTTTTTTTAAGAATTGATTTAAAAGTCAATGCTTTGATTAATCAAAATTGGCTCACAGATGTTCTGTCCTCAGAAGATACCAGAAAGTGGAAAATAAAGGTGTATGAGGTGGGTAGTGTCCCTCCGTGTTGTCAGCTCCTCACATTTATGTGCTCAGTGCGGTGGTGCGGTGCTTCTGGCTGTGTAGCGCTCCGTGTACGTGTCTCCTGGTTAGGGAGTGTGCCAGTGGCCCCACTATGCCCGCGCCTTTGGCCTTGGGAGCACGCCTGCTTACCCGCCAGCAGGGAACTGTGTGCCTCTGAGCTGTTTGGCTGTCTGGTTTTAGGTCTGTTTTGTTTTTTTGATTTTTTTTTTTTTTTTTTTTGCTGTTGTGGTTTGGTTTTTTTTTTTGGTTTGTTTCTGATCTCCAGTTGGTGCAGATTATGTTGGCAGCCGCTGACTGCAGAAAAAATAAAAACATCAAAACAGAAAAGAAAAAAAGGCCCTCCCCAAACCAAAGGACTTAAAAAAACAAAACGAAACAAAAACACCCATATGGCGAGGAATGGAGAGAGGATCCTATTGTCTTGGAGGCCCATGGAATCTACTTCAGTCTATGAAACGTTCTCCGAAAAGAGCACCGCTGGCTGGCTGGGAGAGCTCTGTTCTCTGTGTTTCCTACTTCTGTGTACATTCTCGGGTTCGAGTTTGCTTGGATTTTGACTTTTTAAAAAATGTTTAATAAAAAAGCAATGTCTGCTGCCATGTTGCGTCTCTTTCTCTCTTTGTCTCTGTCTGCCTCTGTCTCTGTGCTTGTAGCTGTTCCTTGGAGCGCGGTGTGGTGTTCTTGATGTAGTGAGCTCAAGTCTGCGGCTGTTTCTGGGGACGTGATGGAGGTTGCATGTTCTGTTCTCTCCAGGAAGAGCTAGTGGTTTTCTACCCTGTGTGTTGGTGAGCAATGTGCAGAGGCAGAGCCGCTGAAGTATGGGTCCTGAGGGGTGGCGAAGCACCGCCCTCATTCCAGGTTACCTCAGCAGCCCATTTTTTGGCCCCCAGCCCTGGGGCAGCCAAAGCTGAGGGGCATCAAAACCAATGCACAGCCAGCCCCTGCCACTAGCCCCTGCCGGTCTGCACATCTTCTACTTATGTTCCTTGGAGAAGAAATGGTTGGTTGCCATGTTTCTGTCAGCAGTCATGTAATGCCATTGCCCGCTGTGGTACATTCATTCCATCACCAATTTGCCTCTGACCTCTGGAAGGGGCAGCCGAGCCCACAGGGCCCACTGTGCAAGCTGGGTCCTGGGGAGAGCCTAGCCCACCCTGCCCACTGCTTCCCAGCTGCAAGGGTGAGCAAGACAGGCCTGCCTAGGAACCAGGGCCTCTGGCCTCCCAGGGCCTGTGAGATGTCAGCAACCAGCCTCCTCCCTCAGCCCATGGCCTTGTCGGACGTATCAGACCAAGGCAGACAGAGATAGACGGTCTTGCTGAGGGGGTGCCGCTGTTTTTCAAGGCAATCCTCCACCTCTCCCTCCTATCAAAGGCAAGTCATGCTTGAAAGACCCTAGGAAAGGGGTTGTCCATTAGGGCCCTCTGCACAGCTGTTGAGTCCCTTCTGCAAGTGAGGTGAGGCGTGTCCGCCCTGCTCCAATCCAGTGTCTCACCTCCACAAGGTCAACTTGCTCAAAGGCTTTGCGGCAAGAGCCCAGGAGCCCTCATCGCCTCCCCAATCTGTGAGCCCCACAATCAGACCCTCCACAGAAGAGCAAGAGAACCATTCTCTTGCAAGCGAAAATAGTCAGTGACCCTAACCAGGCTTCTAGACGGGAGGCAGCAAAAGCATTTGAAAACTGCGAATAGTTAATAAGCACTCACCCTGCTTCCCACCCCATCCAAGCCTCTGCCTTGCCTCTGCCCCCTAAGCTACATCAAAGAGCCTCAAAAAGCAGCTAAAACCTATAGAGGCCCCTCGATCACCCTCACCCGCACTGGGGTGTACTTTTCCAAGGTCTGTCCCCCAAAGCCCTCCCATGTCCAATGGCATTACATAACCCTGACCCCGGATCTATGAAGTGCGCTAGTCGAGTGAAGGCAAGGCAGGGTATGTTTAGAACAAATTGGCCACCAGGATTACCTTGTCCGCTGAGATTGGGGTTTGTGTAATCCCAAGTATCCTGATCATTCTTGAACACATTCAAACGTGTCGGCTGCAGGAACAAGACAACACTCGGAATCAGCCATGCCCCAGCTCACCTGGAGGCTGACAAGGGGCAGTCCCCTCCCCATGTCTACCTTTGCATACTCGATCTTCAGAGTGCAACAGCCAGAGTAGATGTCGGCCCCATTGAGTGAGGCCTTGGCCCGCTGGGCACTTTGTACAGAGTCGAATGTGAGTCAAGTTAAGGAAAGTTCTGTCACAGCAGCTCTTTGAGAAGTGTCTCAAGTTGTCCCAGAAAACGACAAGGACAAGATAGTACCCGAAGACTATGATACGTGTGAGATTTGGGGTCAGTTAACACCCCACAACCACTAGCCTCTGGCCAGTGCCTCCGTGATCTGTATTCCCACCTCACCAGCCCAGAGGTCCCGCTGGCAGCAACCTCCTCTGCCACCACCCTAGCTGCTCTCTTTCCCCCAACCCCTCCCCCTGCCCCTACTGGCATATAACCATACAGATGTCTACAACAACCACCAGATTACCTCCCTGCCCTAAGTCCATCACTAGCTGCCCACTGCACCGAGCCTAACTTCACCCCACCCACTACACAGAATGCCCTATTAACTTCTTCCAACACTGAAACCTCTCCCCTCCTTGTCAGCTACTCTTGAGCGCTTCGGTCCCTCTAATTCTCTGACACTCAGCTCCTTCCCATCCTAGGGCCTCTGCATAGCCTGTTTCCTCTAACTGGAGTACCAGGCCCTATTTCCTAAACATTCCAACATCGCCTTTCAGGTTTCTCTCCCCCTCTATCTCACAGTACCCTGTTTTTCTCCTTCACGGTACTTCAAGATCTCTCCTTTCCCACGCTATGTCTGCCGACTTGCTGATTAGCCATCCCCCCTCAGCCCGTGGGCTGTGAAGGCAGCTGGCACAAGGCAGGCACTCAGTAGACTCATGCTGACTCCAAGAATGGATCTGGCCAACCCTTGAGAGCCCCTAACCCAAAGGACGCCCAATCCCCAGGAAAGGGTATTCCACCATGGCCTGGACTCCATTCTTCCGGAAAATGACGATTCTCTGGACGGGGCCACAAGGATTACAGATAGTGTAAAGAACATCCTGTAAAAGCCAAGAGAAGGAAGATGACGGGGCTCTGGCAGGTCAGTCTGGCTCAAAAGGGGTGGGGAAGAAGAAAGAGGACTTCATGGAAGCACGCACCGTGGTGATGGAGTAAATGGGATTCAGGATGGTAAAGAGAAGCACACTGTTGACACTCCGGGAGTCATCCGAGTCCCCGGGGCGGGAGATCTTCTGGCTGGTAGAGTAGTTGACAAAAGCTGGGTGACCAGCAATATAGATCTGGTTGTCGGCTGCGTAGTTTACCGCATTGCAAGCCCCCAACACATCTTCAAACTCCACCAGCGCTTGTCTCTTTTTAGGCATTACCACCACATAGCTGCCAGAGAGAACACAGATTTCACTCCTCTCAGAGAAATGCAATGTGCTCCAACAAGTTCCTGTAAACTGACTCTTCCATGGCTTCTGGACACCTCTGTACCCAGTCATGGCTTCCTGACCCCAACACCCCATGCCACAGGCGGCACAACAAGCAAAAGAGATACAGCTTAGTTATCACCTCCACTGGGAAGCTCTCCTAACCCCTTCTCACCTGACAGAATCAGATGCATCCCACAGACTCCTGGGCTTCTCCTACCTCAGGGATAATCACTCCAGGTAGGCAACTGCCTGGGAGGGATCCAAAACGTTTTTGTTTGCCACTACGTTGCCATTACCTAGCACGTACTAAATACTCAGTAAATATTTGCTAAATGAAAGAATGCTGACTAAAAAACTACAAGGCAAAAAAGGAAAAAGGGAATGAACTTGCTACAATCTGATCCAAAGCACAATGACCAATCCCAAGAGTAGAGGAGCCCCAGGACTTAGCCAAAGGAACCCAGACCAGAACGGCAAAATCACTGCTTTCCACTAGAAACCAGTGAAGCATAATGATACCAAGGAGCTGACTTCTCTGGTGACCCAACCCTTGGCCTCTGAGCCCAGTACCTGATGGGTCCAAACTCTTGCAAGGCCTCCACAAGGTCAGCTTCCACCACGCCATCAATCAAGCCCCTGATGTGGACAACTGGGGAGGCAGGAGTTTTATGCGGGTCATCGTAATTCTCCTGAAAGAAGGGAAGAAGAAACAAGACTTCGTTTTCTGGTCTCTGTGCTGTTGGAGACCCAGTCAGACGAAACACTTCGGTGTCACCAAGGAAGGATACATGGAACAGACGACAAGGGGGAGTAATGCAAGCCAATTACTGCCAAAGGATTCAAAAACGTTGTAGGTCAGCAGAGCCGAAGCCCTGAGTTGCTGGCCACCGGCCCACTGGCTCTTGCTGTAGCTTCTGAGAAAAGCACAAAAGAGGACCAGTTAAGCCCTAAACCTTACATTCCTCCAGGGACTTGCCTTGTCTTCTCACTGGTTCTCTCAATCAAGGAAATATGAGAAAAGAGAGTGGCCTGAAAAAGGCACGCCACTGGCAGGAAAGGCTCAGCAAACACTTGACACTTGCCCCGGCTGCTATGTCCTTTCTCTGGTTCAGCAGGCTGCTACCATCCCACCTGCCCAAGCATTACTGTCCCCCCACCCCCGGTCCAGTCAGAGTAAACCAGCACGTGTCCCAGAAGCTAGGACAGCCAAGCCAGGCTTGGCCCTTTCTAGCTTTAAATTACTCACCAGCCAAGACCTGCTCTCAAAAACACTAGCTAGCCCAGACTGAGAAAAGATCAGGCGAGAAAGGTCTTTCAGAGAAAAAGAAAACTCTCTTAACTCACAGCACTAAAAACCATGACAGCTATCTTCCCAGAGGAAGTATCCTTCCACCCACACAGAAGCCCTTGGGGATCAGCAGGAAAGTAACTTTCTCTGCCACCTCTCCTGGGCTCCGAGCCCAGCCTCCTGTCAGAGAACCCCCGGGCAGAAGCCCACGGAACAGAAGCCTAAGTGGATTCTATTTCAGGAATGAACCACACAAACCACAAAAGCGCTTCGGCGTTCCACAGCCCTGAGTTCTAATCCCAGGCGGTCCCTCACTAGCTGTGACCTAACCTATCTCACCTCGTCCGTCTTTACCGGTTTCCTTTCTTGTGAATTGGAGATCTTATGCCCCACCAAGAACAAAGGTTTTAAAAACTCAATTAAAATGTGCCTAACAGGGCCTGGAACAGACTAAAAACTATGGCCGTGGATCACCACAAAACTATGGAAAACTCTGGAAGTAGCTGCATGGGAAAGAACTTTAAGAACTTGGAGAATTGCACAGAAACCTCCAACATTCCCGTTTTCGATGACCACAGAAATAGCTGACAGTCTGTTCCAACTGTGGAGAATATTCTCAAATAGTTTATCTATCGAGGTGTGCCATTAACAATAAAAAGATCAAACAGCGACCTGACAGAATTCTCCACTCAGGAGGGGACGAGGCCACCGCCCACTCGTTCCCGCTCACGAGGCACCCCACCCCCAACCGCCCACGAGGCTTGGCGGGAGGAATGCGCCTGCGCAGAAAGGCCAGAGAAAATAATGATAAAGCGGGAAAAAAAAAAAAAAGAAAAAAGCCCGACCGCGTGCCCGCCCCCCACACGCCGGCCCGCAGCGGCTGCGCAGTGCACCACCCGCAGCGCTGGCTGCCTCTTCCGGCCCCCCACCTCCCCCCGCTCAGGATACCGCGCACGCGCAAGCGCCTGTCCTCGCGCAAACCCCGCCGTTTGCCCAACGCCTGCCCCTCCCCCACCCAGTCAACGGCGCGAGGGCCTGAGCGCGTGCGCAAAGGACACCCCCCCCCCCAAATAAAGGCCCCCAAGGTGCAAAAATTTCCCTCCTTTCACGGCCATCCCCGGCGCTTTGGCTCCTGGTCTCACCCCGCCGCCGCCGCCCGCCGCCCCGGCTCCTCCACCGCCGCCACCACCGCCTCCGTGCTGGTCGCCGGCGTTGTCAGTCTTGAGCCGCTTAGGCGCCCGGCCGCCCTCACTGCCGCCGCCGTAGTAGCGGCCACCGCCGCCTCCGCCGCCCGCCGCTGCCATCTTCACCATCGCTCCCGCCCGCCGCCGCTGCTCGTCCGGTTGCTGCCTCTGCTCCAGCCGCCGCCGCCGCTTCTCCGCCCGGGGCAGCAGCCTCCGCGACATGGCGGCTCAGAACCCGCCTCCCCCCGCCTCTCATTGGGGGAGGGACACGCCCGTCACCCACCGCCCCCACCCGATAGGGGGAGCCACTGGTCCCGCCGCGGGGGGAGGGAAAGCCTCCTCACGCCTTGTGTGCTTATTGGATAGTGCCCACGCCGTTCTGCGTAAGGATCCGCCCACGTTTGTCTGGAACACTCCTTATAGGCGAGCGCTTTCTGCCAGTCATTTCGCTGAACCCTCCGCCTTAAAATAAACTCGAATTTGATAGGTCGAATTTCTGGCTCTAAAGCACCTAGGCCTAGCCTCAGTAGGAACACCGGATGGGCGCCTGAGTCCCCACCCCCTCCCTGAGAATCCCCGCCTCCTTCCCACTCTCATTGATTTACTGACTAATCCATCAAACCGAAAACCCCCTTAGTCCCGAGTCCGCGGACTTCTTTCCCGCGCCATTCCTCAAGGAGAACAGGAAGCCCCTCCCTCTCCCCCTCTCTCCAGTGGTTAACGCGGGTGCCCATCTTCTGCATTTCCACTTGATTGGACAATGGAGAGTGGAACGCGTCCCCTCTCAGGCGGTAGCACTAATGATGGTTTATGATTGGGTGAAAAGGGGAGCACCACCTTTGGCGCAGTCTAGGAAAGGATCGCTGGCGAAAACTCTTGCGCGAATGTGCTTTCGGTTGCGTCCGTCGTCGAACCTGCCCCCTAAGGGGCAGGAATACCCAGTTATTTGTTGAGTGCCCGCCCTGTCCAGCTCCGGCAGGCTAGACCAGGAAGGAAGGGCAGCTCCCAGGACGAATCCGTCCCCGTCACCATACCCTATTCCTCTCCACTTCAACCTTCACAATACCAGAGGAATTTTTGTAACCCAAATTTGAATCTTTCTCTCAGCTTAAAGCTATTCGCTGTTCCCGTCCGGTCTCGGACATCGTCTGGTTCCCTGGCGTCATTTTACCACTCCTAAATTCAGCCCCAGTAACTCGTTTCCGTTTGCAGAAGAGAATCATCTTTTGCGCACCTCTCGGTCTTTCCTTGTACAGGCCCTTCCACCTGCGACACTTCTTCACTACCCCTCCTGCCAGAGCTAAGGAATAATTCCTCCTGTCCGTGCGAGGCGGGCTCAGTCCACAGGTCCCCTTCTTGAAAAGCCTTTGTCTCCCCTACCAGCGCAGATCCCTAGGCTTCCCCCCGATAACCCCTGCTCACTCTATCCTATGGTCCCACGTGACAGCCCTAACCAGTATGGGTCGTCACGGTGTGCTGACGAGTGTATCTTCCCTTAGTCTGGAAGCCGCCTGTGGGCAAAGAAGCGGTGGTCCCTGCCTCGCCCTACCAAGCACCCCGCACAGCGCCTCGAATAGTGCACGCGCTCTGCAAAGGGGAGCCGTTATTGGGGTCCAGGCGTCTGTCCGGGCCTTCCGTCCTCGGGGGCGAGATAAGGCCACCAGGACTGCCCTGCAGACAATGCCCTTTCTCAGAGAGTCACTAGAGCCCAACGAATCCAAAAAGCCGGAATTGCGGGGCGGGCGGCTCCAGTTCCCGCTGTGGGGGACGGTGGGTGGAGAGAAGGCGGGTGACTTCTCTGCTGGTGAGACACCGCCCTTAACAAAGTCAGGCTAGAGTCCCGCGGGATGTGGGGAACAACCCCAAAGGTGCTCCGGAACCCTTCTACCCGGGTGAAAGCGGGTTCCTGAATCAGGGACCCTTGTGGAAACTAAATTTGAAAGGGGGCCAGTGGCACCAAAAAGGGGCGACAGTGTCTGTTGGCTTGGGGAGCTATGAAAGTTACGGGCTGACGGGAACCTAAACCACCTCCTAAACACACTCGAAAATCCGAGGGCCAAGCGCTACTGGGGGGCGGCGCGACGTCGTGAACACGTGATCCGTGCGCTGGGAGTTAGGTGGGGCTGGTCCCACTTCAGGGCGGGGTCGCGAGGTCCCTACGTCAGAGGAATGCGGTGGGGGGAGGGGAAGAGGGGCCCCTCCCCTCCCCGCCCCCGCGCCCGGCCCGGAGGCCCCTCGCGGCGGCGCGTGCGGACGG
>NW_004444143.1:3390728-3392258 GCF_000243295.1 Trichechus manatus latirostris
AGCAGCTGGTGGATTTCAACTGCCGACCTTTTGGTTAGCAGCCTGTCTCATAACTGCTGTGCCACCAGCACTCCAAACATTCGCCCAAACCACAATAAAATTTAAAAAAAAAAAAAAAAAAGGAGAGCACACAGGATGGGCTGAGAAGTCAAGGCTTCCCCTGACTCACAGGGACTCTATCCACCACGAAATACTGCATTTTTAAGGAGAATCCACACTCCCTCCGCTTGGATGCCAGCCTGTCCTGTGGCCTCCTCAGACTACCCTTCCACATCAGTGACCATCGGGTACATGCATGATGGCCCTCAGACACCCGCAGGGGCCCCACCCAGCTGGACATGAGGGCTTCCCTGGCCCGTGCTCTTTTTATTTTAACACAAATTTAATTAAAAAAAAATTTTTTTTTTGGTTAGGTAACACATGAATCTGACACAAACATCAAAGGGTGTAAGGTGTAAAGTAGCTTGCAGGGAACATTGTCCCTCCCTCCTCAGCCTACTCCTCTCCCGGAAAGTAACCACTGTGTTATGGAGTGAACTGTGTCCCCCGAAAAGGTATGTTGTAGTCCTAACCCCTGTCCCTGTGAATATGACCTTGTTCAGAAAAAGAGAGTTGGTTTTCTGTTATCCAATTCAATTAAATGAGATCATACCAGCGTAGGGTGGGATCTGTCAAAATAATCGAAGCACAGAAATAATTAAAGCATAGGTTTACTCGAGACGCTAAATCTGTAGCCATACAGGGAGACCGTTCTGTTCAGAAAAACAGGAAGGCTCTCATTTTAGGCCAGTTAATGAGTTTTTAAAGAGGATGTAGAGTAGAAAATTAGCTATGGGCTAATCTTAATAAGGAGCCCTGATGGCGCAGTGGTTAAGAGCTCGGCTGGTAACCAAAAGGTCCGCAGTTTGAATCTACCAGCTGCTCCTTGGAAACCCCATGGGGCAGTTCTCTGCCCCGTAGGGTCTCGATGAGTTGGAATTGACTCAACAGCAGTGGGTTTGGTTTTTTTTGTTTTAAGCTTAACATGACTGATTGGATCATGCCCCTTCCTGAGATCAGGTTACTAGGTGGTCTGTGTGGCCTGGCCAGCCCCCATTCATTTGCACAAATGCTCAGGTGTAGCCCAGAGGTTTTAAAATAATAAAGGCACCTCAACTGCTCAGGAAATTCTAAAGTTTTCGAATTCTCTCTCAGGAAGCAAGGGAAATTACCTAGAGTTAAATTCTTTGCATAAGATAAACGCTGAGCTAGTTTATGGTTTACCAGAGAGGGGGATGTGCTCAACTTCCTGGTCATGGTGTCTCCACCTTATTTCTTTTTATCTGTTTTGGGGTACATTCCACAACAGTCAGTGACCTTTGTGAATTTTCCTATGAACGTGGAGGAATTTGTCAATTCTTCTGGTCCTCAATTTCTCTCTTCAACAGTCCTAATCCTAATCCCTTCTGAGTGGTATCCTATAAAAGGGGAGAACAGACACAGAAATAGGGTGTCTGCTATGTAGAGATACATCTACAAGCAGAAAAGAAA
>NW_004444143.1:3392358-3394463 GCF_000243295.1 Trichechus manatus latirostris
GCGCCTCCCCCGAAACCCCCCGCGCCCCTCCACGACCTGTCGCCCCCAGCCCCTACCAGCTCGGCGGCGAGCCCGGCCGGCCGTCCCGGATCGAAAAGGGAGCAGACACTGGGAAGTTTTCGGGGAAGGAGGGGCGGGCCTTAAAGGGACCGCGACCTGTTTTCAGCCCGGAAAAATAGTGTGTGTGGTTGAGGGGAGCGGGGGTGGGGTGGGGGGAGACCGAGAGTTGCTCCGCTATTGTATGGAGGAAACAACGCTAGAAGGTAATGGAGAGAGGGGGCCCAAAACCCACTCTCTCTTTTCCTTGCAACGAAAAAAACCATGTGAGGTAGAAAGTTACGCAGTTGTTCAGGATTCACGCCATCATTCCTCTTGGGTAACGAGGTGTTCTGTTGGTTGGAGCAAGTGTTGGGATGTACATTGTACACGTGCGGAAACGGGCTCGGGACGTGAGCAACTGATCCAAGGTCCCAGCTTGTAAGTGGCATAGCAGGATTTGTCTGACGCCAAAGCAGGCTCGTCACCACTGCTCTGCAGTGCCTGTTATGACTATAAACACCAAACCCATTGCCATCGAGTGGATTCCAGCTCATAACGACTTTATAGGACAGAATAGAACTGCCCCATGGGGTTTCCAAGAAGCGGCTGGTGGATTCCAACTGACCACCTTTTGGTTAGCAGCCGTGGCTCTTAACCGTACAGAATGGAGGTTAAGAGTATGGGCTGTGGAGCCAGACTGCCTGGGTTTGAATATGGAGGCTGCTCTTACTAGCTCTTTGACCTTGGAAAAGTGATTTAGCCTTTCTGGGCCTTTGGTTCCTGATCCAAAAGGGAGATGGTGATAACCACCTGCCTCAAAGGTTGTCATGAGGAGTGCCCAGAATGTCTGAAAACAAAGGTCTTCAAAGGCCTGCTCCCATTTCAAAGATGTAAAATCGAAGCCCAAAGAGGGGATGGACCAGCTCAAAGTCACCACAGCTCAACAACATCTTAAAGAACAAGTTGCTCCCCTCCTTAACACCCACAGAAAGCATGCCCTGCCTTCTAAACTAGAGCCTTCTAAACTCACACCTACCCCTTTCCACTTGTTCTCCACACTGCAAACACACAGACTTTCCTTCTGTTCTTCAAATACTCAGAGCTTATTCCTGCCTCAGGGCCTTTGCACTTCCTGTTCTCTCTACCTAGAATGCTCCTTTCTCAGATCTTTGCTCCTCATCCAACAGGCTTTGGCTCAGATGTCACCTCCTGACCACCCCAGCCTAGTTAGCCCCCATCCACAGTTACAGTCATGGCTGCCTGTTTTTCTCCCCCTCTCTGCCTTTGTTACCATGTGAAAATATTTAGTTTATTTGTTTAATTTTTGTCTCCTCAGTAGAATCTGGGCTCTGGGTATTGGAAGTGTGCAGGTCTCAGCCCATCTAATGGCAATTTCTGTGGTCATTCATTCATTCAACATGTTTTTTAAGCCAACATTTTTTAGGGCACCTAGGATAAAATGGTGAGCAAGATATTAAACATCACCCTTCTGGAGGTGACATTCTAGTGAAAAACATGGACAATATACAAGATAAGTAAAACATACGTAATGTCAGAAGGTGATAACTGCTGTGAAGTCAAAAGGCAGTTTGGGTGCTGGAGGAGACCTCACTGAGAAGGTGACATTTGAGCAATGTCATGAATTGAATTATGTCCTCCCCAAAATTGATCAGTTTGGCCATGATTCTCAGTATTATGTGGTTGTCCTCCATTTTGTGACTGTGGTTTTATGTTAAAGAGGATTAGGGTGGGATTGTAACACCCTTACTAAGGTCACTCTCGTCCCTGATCCAATGTAAAGGGAGTTTCCCTGGGGTGTGGCTTGCACCACCTTTTATCCTACAAGAGATAAAAGGAAAGGGAGGCAAGCAGAGTGGAGGACCTCATACCACCAAGAAAGCAGCACTGGGAGCAGAGTGTGTCCTTTGGACCGGGGTCCCTGTGCGGAGAAGCTGCTAGTCTGGGGGGAGATTGATGAGAAAGCCGACAGAAAGAGAAAGCTTTTCCCTGGGGCTGACACCCTGAATTTGGACTTTTAGTCTACTTTACTGTGAGGAAATAAATTT
>NW_004444143.1:3394832-3395979 GCF_000243295.1 Trichechus manatus latirostris
AGCAGAGCAAGGCCCTGTTCTGACTCAGGTGTTCACAGGGTCCCTTTGGCTGCTGTGAGGAACAGACTGGGATGCGGGGGGCAGGGTTGGTCAGGAAGAAGGTGAGTGAGGAGGCTGCTGCCATGGTCCAGCCAGGAGAAGAGGGTGGGTGGGACCAGGATGGGGACCAGGGAGGGCGGGTCCTGGAACTATTTTCAGAGTAGAGTTGGTAGAGCATACAGGGGGCAAAGTTGTGAAAACTCCTTAGCCATAACCAAACACCTTGAGGGACTGAGTCACTAGGCTTGACGGCTTGGGAACACAGTCTCAGGGGACATCTAGGTCAACTGACATAACATAGTCCATAAAGACAATGTTCTACATCCTACTTTGGTGAGTAGCGACTGGGGTCTTAAAAGCTTGTGAGCAGCTATCTAAGATACAACTGTTGGTCTCTTCCTGTCCAGAGCAAAGATGAGTCATGAAAATCCAAGACTCTAGGCAACAATTAGTCCAAAGGACTAACGAACCACACGAACCACAGCCTCCACTAGCCTGAGACCAGAAGAACTAGATAATGCCTGGCTACCACCACTGATCAGGATCACAAGAGAAGGTCCTGGACAGAGTGGGAGAAAAATGTAAAACAAAATTCAAATTCATAAAAAAGACCAGACTTAGTGGTCTGATAGAACCCCCAAGACTATGGCCCTTAGACACGCTTCAAACCTGGAACAGAACCCACTCCCGGAGATCACCTTTCAGCCAAACAATAGAGGGGCCTATAGAGTGAACGGTAACACCTGTGAGGGACGAGCTCCCCACAACAATCAACCACATGAGACCAAAAGGGCAGCATTTGCACCAAGACAAAGTCCAAAAGGCAGGAAGGAAGGGACAGGAAAGATGGGCAAATGAAAACGAGGACCCCAAGGAAGAAGAGGGTAGAGTGCTGTTATGTTACATTGAGTGGCTTGTAACTAATGCCATGAAACAAAATGTGTATAAATTGTTGAATGGGAAACTAATTTGCTCCATAAACATTCACCCAAACCCGTTTCTGTGCAATGGAGTCAATTCTGACTCATAGCGACCCAATAGGACAGAGGAGAACTGCCCCATAGGGTTTCCAAGGAGCAGCTGGTGGATTTCAACTGCCGACCTTTTG
>NW_004444143.1:3396079-3409459 GCF_000243295.1 Trichechus manatus latirostris
AGTCCATGGTATATTCAATATTCTTTGCCAACACCACAATTCGAAGGCATCAATTCTTGTTCAGTCTACCTTATTCATTGTCCAGCTTTCGAATGCATATGAGGTGATTGAAAATGGCTTGGGTCAGGTGCACCTTAGTCCTCAAAGTGACATCTTTGCTTTTCAACACTTTAAAGAGGTGTTTTGCAGCAGATTTGCCCAATGCAATACATCATTTGATTTCTTGACTGCCGCTTCCATGGACGTTGATTGTGGATCCAAGTAAAGTGAAATCCTTAGCAACCTCAGTCTTTTCTCCATTGATCATGATGTTGCTCATTGGTGTAGTTGTGAGGATTTTTGTTTAATTTATAACCCCAAAATCAGTGCTCACAGCGCTTTGGCGGTCATTTATTGACATGTGAAGACCACTGAAAATTTTGAGTCACCTGACAGGTACCTTCCCAGCTAAGGTAGAACAGGGTGATGCTCTACCTTCTTGTTTTAGCTCTCATACTATAAACAAGCATTCTTTTCACGGTCTATTTGTTACCAAATTTTTCACATTTGTGGGTTTGTTGTTGGCAATTTCGCTATTTTAAATGGCCCCCAAGCACAGTGCTGAAGTGCTGTCTTGTGTTCCCAAGTGCAAGAAGGCTGTGGTGTGCCTTTTGGAGGAAATATATGTGTTGGATCACCTTGGTTCAGGCATGCTGGCTGTGACTTCAGTGATCAACAATATGGTACATCCAGAAAAAGGGACAGGAAATTTGCCAGTCTCTACATGAGGCCACTCCGGAAAGTGCTAAATTAATATTTATAGTGTGTGATGAAGCAGTGGGAAAGATGGAAAAGTGACTAAATTTGTGGATTTGCCAATTAAAAAACATACTGGACAGCACTGTTGTGAGGCTGAAAGCCAAAGAAATTTACAGTCACGTTACCCAGGGTCAGGAAAATGTTAAACCTTTCTCATCTAGTGTTTTATTATAAACACTGCATAAAATTATTTTAAAGAAATATATATTAAATAAAGTGCCTTTAGACAGAAACACACATAAAACAAAGTTATATATTGATTCATTGATGAAAATCTGAGCAGAGACTTATAGGAACCTAACCCTATAATTCTCCTTTAAGTAATGGCTCAATATTCCCTAATTCAGTGTTCGAGGCAACTTTATAGACATCAACTACCACAAATAATGACAATCAACTGTACATAATTTTCCACGTATTTGAATATGTCTGTAAGATAAATACCTAAAAGTGTTGTCTCAAAGAACAAGTATATTTTATTTGATTAATTATTCTATTATTATGTTTATTATTTCCTTCTTTCTTTGGATTTGTTCTGTTGTTTAATTTTTTAAACTTTTTAAATTGGATGAGCACATTAATTTGGAGCCTTTCTTCTTTGCTAATATAAGCATTTGAGGCAATGAATTTCCCTCTCCAGTGCTGATTTAGCTACATTCTAGAGTTTTAAATATTCTCTAGTTTCCATTGTAATTTCTTTGAAACAAATAAGGGTGTTTTAGTTATCCTTTTGTTATTGATTCTCAAAATAATTCCAAATGTGTACATAATGTATTTTGAAAGACTTCACCAAATTATCCTTCATTAATATATTCACAGAGTTGTGCAACCACGCCACTAATTCTGGAACATTTTCATCACTCGTCACAAGAAAATTCATATCCATTAGCAGCCACTCTTTCCTTCTTCCCTCAGTCCCTGGCAACTACTCATCTATTTTCTGCCTATGGATTTGCCTATTCTGGACATTTCATATGAATGGAATCATACAATATGTGGTCTTTTGTGTTTGGCTCCTTTTACTTAGCATGCTTTTCAGGCTTACCGTGATGTATCACATATCAGTCCTTCATTGCTTTGGATGGTGGAATAATATTCCACTGTATGGATATAGCACATTTTGTTTATCCACTAATCAGTTGATGGACATTTGGGTTATTTCAGTATTTTGGCTATTATGGATAATGACTCTGTGTGCATTCACGTACAAATTTTTGTGTGGACATACGTTTCAATTCTCTTGGGGTATATACCTAGGAGTGGAATAACTGAGTCATATGGAAACTTTATGTTTAACTTTTTGAGGAACTGCCAAACTGTTTTCAAAAGCAGCTACACCATTTTGCATTCCCACTGGCAGTGTATGAGAGTTCCATTTCTCCATATCCTAGGCAACACTTGCTATTATCTTCCTTTTTGATATAGCCATCCTAGTGAGTGTGAAGAAGTATCTCATTGTGATTTTGATTTCATTTCCCTAGTGACTAATGAGGAGCCCTGGTGGTGCAGTGGTTAAGTGTTTGGCTGCTAACCGAAAGGTCCACAGTTTGAATCCACCATCTGCTCCTTGGAAACCCTGTGGGACAGTTCTACTCTGTCCTATAGGGTCGCTATGACTTGGAATCGACTCGATGGCAATGGGTTTGGTTTGGTTTGGTTTTGGTTTAATGACTAACGATGTTGAGCATCCTTTCATCTGCTTATTGGCCCTTTGTATATCTTTTTTTAAAGAACTGTCTATTCAAATCCTTTAGCCATTTTTAAAATTGAATTATTCGTCTTTTAATTGTTGAGTCATGGAAAGTACTTCATGCATACTGGATACAAGCCCCTTATCAGAGACAGGTGTGTTTTGCAAATGTCTTCAAATCTAATTCTGTGAGTTGTCTTTTCACTTTGTTCAGGGTGTCCTTTGCAGCACAAAAGTTTTACATTTTGATAAGGTCTAATTTCTCTATTTTTTTTCTTTTGTTACCTGTGCTTCTGATGTCATATCTAAGAAACCATTGCCTAATTCAAAATCACAAAGGCTTACTCTTATGTTTTCTTTTAATATTTTCCATATTTTTAGCTCTTAGATTCAAGTCTCTGATCCATTTTGAGTTAATGTTTGTATGTGGTGTGAGGTAGGGGTCCAGCTTCATTCTTTTCCACATATATTCAGTTGTTCCAGTAACTTTTGTTTGAAAAGACTCATTTTTTCCCCATTGAATTGTCTTGTCACCATGATCAACAATTAATTGACCATAAATGTAAGGGTTTATTTCTCGACTCTCAATTCTATTCCATTGATCTATATGTCTATCCTTATGCCAGTATCACAATGTGTTGATTACTGTAGCTATGCATTGAGTTTTGAAATCAAGAAGTGTGAGTCTTTCAACTTTGCATTTCTTTTTTAAGATTAGATTAATTATTCTGGATGTCTTACATTTCCATACTAATTTTAGGATCAGTTCGTCAAGTTCTAAAAAAAAAGTCAGCTGGGATTTTGATAAGGATTGCATTGAATCTGTAGATCAGTTTGGGGAGTATTGCCATCTTAACAGTTTTAAGTCTTAGAATCCATGAATATGGGCTGTGTTTCGATTTGTTTAGATTTTCTTTAATTTCTTTCAGTAATTTTTTTTAGTTTCAGTATACAAGTCTTGCATCTCTTCTGTTAGATTCTGTTACTTACATTCATAAGTATTTTATTCTTTTTGATGCTATTGTATGGATGAAATTATTTTCTTAATTTCATTTTTGGATTGTCATTTCTAGTGTATAAAAATAATGTGAATTTTTGTATAATGATCTCATATCCTGCAATCTTGCTGACCTTGTTAGTTCTAATAGGCTTTGTGTGTGGTATGTGTGTGTATATACGTATTCCTTAGAATTTTCTATATTTAAGATCATGTTATCAGTGAGTAGAGATAGTTTTACTTCTTCCTTTTTAATCTGCTGCTTTTTCTCCTCTTGCCTAACTGTGCTGGCTAGAATCTCCAGTACAATGTTGAATAGAAGTGGAAAGAATAAACATCTTTGTCTTGCTTCTTATCTTAGGTGGGAAGCATTCAGTCTTTCATCATGAAGTACGATGTTAACTGTAGGTTTTCCATAGATGCCCTTTATCAAGTTGAGGAAGTTCTCTGTTACTCCTAGTGTGTTGATTCTTTTTTACATGAAAGGGTGTTGGATTTTTTCAAATATATTATCTGTGTCTATTGAAATGATCTGTGGTTTTTATCCTTCATTCTAGTGATATGGTGTATTATTTTGATTGATTTTAGTATGTTAAACCAATCTTGCATTCCTGAGATAAATACTACTTAGTCATGGTACAGAATCCTGTTAATATGTTGCTGGATACAGTTAGTTTCAAATATTCTTTCTGCCCTTTTCTTTCTGTAGGAATTCCCATTATGCATATGTTGGTAGGCTTGATGGTGTTCCACAGTTCTCTGAGGCTCTGTTCATTTTTCTTCAAATCTTTATTCTTTCTGTTCCTCAGACTAGATCGTCTCAGTTGATCTTCCTTCAAGTTCACTGAGTCTTTCTTCTACCAATTCAAATCTGTTGTTGAGCACCTCTATTGAATTTTTTTTCAGTTATTGTACTTTTCAACTCTAGAATTTCTTATATCTCTTTATTTGTATTTTCTATTTACTGAGATATTGTTTTCATACTTCCCTTAATTTTTTAGACATGGTTTCTTTTAGTTCTTTGAACATATTTATAACGCTGATTTAAAGTCTTTGCCTAGTAAGTCCAATGTCTGGGCTTCCCCAGGTACAATTTCTGTTGACTTTTTTTTTTCTGGTGTATGAGCCATACTTTCTTGTATCTTTGCATGTCTTGTAATTTTTGTTGAAAACTGGACATTAAAAATAATCTAATGTTGTAACTCTGAAAATCAGATTTGTCTTTTTCCCAGGATTTTTTGTTGTTGATGTTTCTTGTTAATGTATCCGCTGTTTGTTTGTTTCAGGCACTGTGTTAATTCTCTAAAGTCTATACTCTTTGTCTTGTGTGGCCACTGATGTCTCTGCTTGGTTAGCTTAGTGGTAAGCTAATTATTGGACAGAGATTTTTTAAAATACTGTGAGCCAATAAGTCTCCTAGCCTTTGCCAAAAGGGCCCTGTTTGTGGTGGACCCTCACACTCCAGCAGGCAATTTGCAACTCTGCCTTAACCTTCACATCTTGCTTTCACAGAACCTCAATGTCAGCCAGAGCTAAGAGACTGGGGCCTTTTCAAGTCTTTCTTGGGCATGCACAGAGCCCTGCATATGCATGTGGCCATCTAGATGCCCAGGAATATGTCAGAGCTTTACAAAGCCCCCTATGGACATCTTATTCCATAGTTTTTCCTTTTAAGTTTTATGGTCAGCTTCTTGTTAGCTCCAACTGATAATGCCACCTCAGGCAGCTGCAGTGCTAAACAACTGCTGCTGATTATTTTTGACAAATGCCCTGGGGAGATGCCAGAGTGAGCTCTGAGTCAGGCGAAATAAAGACAAGCCCCAAGAATGGAAATTTTCGGCATGTTGCCAGACAAGTCAAATAGTGACAGTTCTCTGGGGATGGGGTATTTGGAGAGCCCCAAACTCCTCTTGCCTCCTCTAATTGCTGCTAAGCTGCTGGTTTTCACAGCTATCATAGTTGTGAGACTGTTGTTTTTCAAATATATTGGAGCTAAGTAGAGGGAGATAAAATTAGCATAAGTTATAATGCCACAAAGCTTGCTCTTTTTAGTGAGATTTGGCCATCTTTGTTGAAAAAACTTTCCTTGGATTGTTGGAAGCCTTTAGTTAATTTCTAAAATTCTGAAAAAATTGATCTTGACATTTTTTGCTATATTTCTCGTTTTTATGGAAGAGCTGATTTTTAGAGGTCCTTACTCTGCCATCCTAGAAGTTAACCTCCCAGATTCTTTTTGTGTGGCAGATTTTTCTTTTCACTTATTTACCAAATGTTTATTGAACACTCCTCTGTTGTAGGGAGTGTAGTGTGGTGGTTAAGAACACAGACACTGGTGCCAAAACTTGTGGGTTTGAATCCCAGTTCTAATTTTATCCACTGTGTCTCCACGGGCAAGTCACTTCTCCTCTCTGTGCCTCAGTTTCTCTATCTGTAAAATAGGTTATAATAACAGAACCTACTTCAAAGGGCTGTTAGGAAGGTTAAATGAATGAATGTGCCTGGTGCATTGGCAATTCTTTGCTATTAGTATTAGTGCCAGCATCTACTACATCCATCCTGACTCACTCTCTCTAATTTCTCCATAATTTCAGTTCCCAACTCCTGGCTCTCATGGCCCATCTTTGATAAAATCTTTTATTTCCTGTTTCTTCTTTGAACATTCCACCTTCTTGTGCTAGCCTGAACCCAGCTCTCCCCTGAGGACATGCTTCTTCAGTGGCCCTTCAAGTCAGCAAATCTTTTTGCTCATTGGTGCTGCTTCCAGGTCATTCTCCCTCAACCCTACCAAACCCGCCAGCGATGAATCTCATGTCATTAGAGTAAGTGCTCATTACTCACCTTGTACATCATCTACTGACACACATCACTATTGTTCACGTATCTATAATTTTAGCTCCCAGCTCACACTGGTCCTATCACAATTTTTGGTGATTCCCATATCCAGGTAGATGATCCTTTGATGCCCCTCTCGGCCTCTCAGTTCCCTGACCTCCTGTCCTCCAGTGATCTTGTCTTCCTTCCCACCTCTCCGTTCAAGTTCACATCAACACCTTGTCTAAATAACTGCAGCCTCTTGAGAATCTCCATTCTGCCCATCACTTCTTCTGTTTCTGGTTCATTCCCTCCAGAACCTCAGCTCCAACAATCCATTGGCCCCACCACCTTTCCTCTGCCCCTCACCCTCCTCATTTCTTCACACAGATAAAATCCCATGACTAGCCATTATGACCACGCCTTTACACACATTCTCTACTCACTTTACTTCTCCACCATACTCATCTGGCAAAATCTCAATCCTTGTTAAATCCAAGGCTCCACCTGTTGGGTGCAGGTGAATGTGGTTGGAGGCAGACATGCACCCTTACTAACTGGAGTCACCTTGAATTTATATCCTTTGACTTCAAGTGGTCCCACAACACTGCCCAGCAATTTTACTTTATATTCCTGGTCCCTTCACTCTCCCAGATAACATTTCATACCTTCTCCTCAAATCTCCAAGAGCTCCTCCCTCCTCCTCACTCTCAGCAGCAGCCTTTTTCCTGCTTCTTGAGAGAACCAAAGCCACCCTCCCCCCACATCCACTCACCTCCTTGGATCTTCACCTGCCCACTCTGCCTTCCCACCTGTGACCAGGTGAGCTATCCCTGTTCCCATCTGCTGGAGTTCTTTTTTTTTCCTATGCATGTTTTCATTTTTCCCTTCCCTCAGTAAAGAAATTGGTCTCCTGTGGGCTTAGGGTCTCAGGAGAGAATTGTTGCAGGTCCCCGAAGCGGAAATAAGCCAGCTGTCTTTTTTCTTTTTAAAAAGACTCTCAGGTTCCAGAGGAGGAGTAGTTTCATGGTCTATTGGGCCTCAGATTGAAAATGCAGATGCCCTCAGGGGCCAGTGGGCAAAGCCTTCCCAGTAGTGAAAAAATCCTTAGCTGCATTGCACAGTACTGACACTCCTCTCCAGCTTTATTGAGGTATGACATTTAAAAACAAATAAACATTTAAAGTATATAACTTGATGATTTTTCCCATACGTACTCACCCGTGTAACCATCACCACAATCAAGATAATAAACATAATACAGTAAAACCTGCAAAAGCTGGAACCCAAGTAAGGCTGTCAGAGAAGGAAAACTCAAATATTTTCCACTAAAACAAGTGATAGAAAAGTGGCAAGACTGCACCCTGTCAGAGGCAGAAAACTTCTGAGACCCAGAAAAACAAGGCAGTCCCATCGAGTTCCAGCTTTCACAGGTTTCACTATATAATGAATTTATCCATCATCCCCAAAAGCTTCTTCTTCATGCCTCCTCGTAAACCCTCTCTCCTTCTCATACACACACACACACACACACACACACACACACCCCCGGACAACCACTGATCTACTTTCTGTCTCTATCAGTTAGTTTGCACTTTTGAGAATGAAATTACATAGTATGGCCTCTTTTGTGTCTGCCTTATTTCATTCAGCATAGTTATTTTGAGATTCATAAATGTGGTATGTATCAACAATCTGTTATTCTTGAGTACTACTCCATTGCATGGATTGCACCACAATTTGTTTATCCAATCACCTGTTGATGGACAGTTGGATTGTTTCCACTTTTTGGCAATTACAAATAAAGGTGCTATGACCATTCTTGTACAGGTCTTTATGTGGACACACGCTTCCATTTCTCTAGTGCACATACCTGGATCGTATAATGGTATATGTCTAACTTTTTTTAATTTTTAAAAAGTTTTATGTCTGCTTTCTTTTTTTAAATAGATTTTATTTTTTAGAGCAGTTTTACATTTACAGAAAAATTGCTCAGAATGTAGAGAGTGCCTGCGTACCCCCTGTATCCCTGGCGCACAGTGTTTTCCTATTATTGACATCTTGCATTCATGTGGTACATTTGGTACAATTGATGAACCAATACTGATACATTACTATTAACTTGTGGTGCAGCGAATGGCTTCAGTATGGCCCTTCTAGCCATAGTCTTGTAACTCCCACAAAATAATTGGGTGAGACTATGCAAATGAGGTGTGTGGAACCCTTGTAGGGGATTGGTAAGTTTTGCCATTTGCTAGGCTTAAAACAGCCAATCCCAAAGGTTGAGAGGAGGACCTCACTACCATCAAGAAGAGCTGGGAGTGGAGTGCATCCTTTGGACCCCAGGGTCCTTGTGTTGAGAACCTCCTACATCCAGGAGACAGAGCAGTAACACTGGAGACAGCGCGAGACTGCGAGAAGCAGCGGCAAATACAGCAGAGTCCAGCATCCAGCACCAGAGAAATGGCAGCAGCAGAACCAGGAGATCAGCATGAGATGGCACAGTGGGCTTCCCGCCCATGGAGCGAGGTGGCTACAGTGAGTTGCTGACCCACAAAGTGAGAGAGCTGAGGGCCTTCAGGCAAGAGGCTTGCTGGTGGAGTGGGGTGCCTCTGGGCACTTATTGGCGAGCTAAAGAGCTGTAACACCTACTTGAGCAGGGCAGAGGCCAGACCCAAGCAGGGCCCGGTGGCAGAGGCCTGCCTGTGGGCACAGCCGAGAAGAAGCTATCCTCATTGAAGAACTGTATCCTGAGTTGGTCCTGTTACTTCCAAGTTGATCTTGATCTTGAATTGTAACCTGTTACTTCCCTAATACACCCCATACTACTGAGTATGGTCTGTGAGTTCTGTGTGGCCATTGCAATGAGTTATTGAACCCAGCAGAGAAGTAGAGAGTGCCGCGGGAGGGACAGCTGGTGTCAGAATTGGTAAAAAAGGTTGGAGAGAGGAGGCGCGTCTGACCTTCACCTCACAGGAATCAGCCTTGAGCTGATGTTGATTATCCTTCCCCCTTGTGAAGTTAGAGTAGTACTTCTGATGCTGCCCTTTAAGATAACTAATGTCCATAGTTTACATTAGGATTGACTCTTTGTGTTGTACAGTCCTATGGGTTTTGACAAACGCTTAATGTCATATGTCCACCATTATAGCATCATCTAGAATAGTTTCACTGCCCTAAAAATGCCCTGTACTCCACCTATTCATTCCTACCCTCCTCCTTCTGAATCCCTGGCAAACAATGATCTTTTCACTATCTCTACAGTTTTGCCTTTTCCAAAACGTCATCTAGCTGGAAACATATAGAGTATGTAGCTTTTCAGCCTGGCTTTTTTCACCTAGTAATATGTATTTAAGGTTCTTCCATGTCTTTTCATAGCTTGATAATTTTTTTTTTTTTAATCACTGAATAATATTCCATTATAGGGATGTACTAAAAAAAAAAAGAACCCACTGCCAGCGCGTGGATTCCAACTCATAGCGGTCCCATAGGACAAAGTAGAACTGCTCCATATGGTTTCCAAGGCTGCCATCTTTACGGAAGCTGACTGCCACATCTTCCTCCTGTGGAGCAGCTAGTGGGTTCGAACTGCCTACCTTTCAGTTAGCAGCCGAACACTTTAACCGTTGCACACCAGGGCTCCTTATGGATGTACTAGTTTGTTTATCCATTCACCTATTAAAGGACATTGTGGCTGCTTCCAATATGTTTAACTTTTTAAGAAACTGCCAAACTGTGATAAGGAGCCCTGGTAGTGCACTGGTTAAGAGTTCAGCTGCTAATCAAAAGATTGGCAGTTTGAATCCACCAGGTGCTCCTTGGAAACCTGTGGAGTAGTTCTCCTTTGTCCTATAGGGTCGCTATGAGTTGGAATCGACTCGATGCAATGGGTTTGGCCAAAGTTTTCCAAAGTGATTGTACCCTGCTGTCAGTTATTACATAACAACAACAATAACAATAATAAACTGGTTGGAAGTTCCATCCTTATTTTCATTCATTCGTTCATTTGTTCAGAAAATATTTAGTGAGCACTACACTGGCCTGGAGCCCCGGTAGCACAGTGGTTAAGAGCTCAACTGCTAACCAAAAGGTCGGCAGTTTGAATCCACTAGCTGCTCTTTGGAAACTCTATGGGGCAGTTTTCCTCTGTCCTATAGGGTCACTATGAGTCGGGATTGACTGGACGGCATACAGCAACAACAACTCTGTGCCAGGCCCATTCTAGGCACTGGGGATGAACAGTGAACAAGACAGACAAAAATCCCTGCCTTCATGGAGCAGCCATGTGACTTAGATCCTCTCTCAGCACAGGTGGAATGGTTTAGTGGTTGGGGGCACACGCTCAGGAGCCAGACAGTCTGGGTTCAAATCCCGGCTTTGCCACTTCCTAGTGTGGCCTTAGGCAAGTTCCCTTATCCCTCAGTGTCTCTGCAAAAAGGAAATGCTGATGAGGTAAAAGCTACCTTAGACGGTGTGGGAAAAAAAAAAAAAGTCGTCGAGTCCATTCTGACTCCCGGTGACCCCATATGTGTCAGAGCAGAATTGTGCTCCGCAGCATTTTCAGTGGCTGTGGTCTTTCAGAAATAGATCACAGGTCTTTCTTCCAAGGTGCCTCTAGGTGGACTCGAACTTCCAACCTTTTCCGTTAGGAGACAAGCACTTAACTGCTTGTGTCACCCAGGGACTCAAGGGGCGGCAAGCATCCTATTACGTGTTAGGTATGATCTATGCTGCAGAAGTCAGAGAATAAGTAGGTAAAACACACAGTGTTCCTCAAACTTGAGCATGCATCAGAATTACAGAAGGGTCCGCTGTGACACAGATCATTGGGGGAACGGGAGACAGTTCAATAGCAGTTACCGTTGTTAGGTGACATCAAGTTGCTTTTTAACTCATAGTAACCCCATGTGACAGAGTAGAACTGCCCCCTAGGGTTTTCTTGGTTGTAAGCTTTACGGGAGCAGATCGCCAGGTCTTTCTCCTGCAGAGCTGCTGGGTGGTTCCAACTGCCAACCTTTCAGTTAGCAGCTGAGCACTTAACTGTTGTACCACTAGGGCTCCTTCAGGTTTAGGGTGGGGCCTAGGAATTTACATTTTGGACAAGTTGCTGCTGAGAACCGTTGGTATATAGTATCAGATTAAAAATTAAACAGAAAGGGAGTCTGAACTTTTTTTAAAATTTTTATTATGTTTGAGGTGAAAGTTTACAGCGCGAATTAGTTTCTCATTCAACAATTCATACACAAATTGTTCAGCGACATTGGTCGCAATCCCCGCAATGTGTCAGCACTCTCCCCCTTTCGTTTTACACCCCAGGTTCCCCGCGTCCATTCTTCATCCCGGTTTCCTGTCCCTTCCTGCCTTCTCATCTTTGCTTTTGGGCAGGTGTTGCCCATTTGGTCTCGTAGACCTGATTGAACTAAGAAGCAGGTCCATCACGTGTGTTATTGTTTGTTTTATAGGCCTGTCTAATCTTTGTCTGAAACCCTAGTGGCGTAGTGGTTAAGTGCTACGGCTGCTAACTAAAAGGTAGGCAGCTCAAATCCACCAGGTCCTCCTTGGAAACTCTATGAGGCAGTTCTACTCTGTCCTATAGGGTCGCTATGAGTCAGAATCAACTCAATGGCAACGGATTTGGTTTTTTGGTTTAATCTTTGTCTGAAAGGTGGACTTCGGGAGTGGCTTCACTCTGAGTTTGCAGGGTGTCCGGAGTGTACTTTTGAATTGACTGGGCTGGGAAGAAGTCATAGGGTACTACCTGAGCAAAGCTCTGAAAGCGGCGAGGGACTCAGACACGCAAGCATTCCAGGTCCAGGGAGTAGCCACAGACAGGCCCCGAGGCGGATGGGTGCCTTGCAGGTCTGAGGAACAGCGAGGAGGCGTGTGTGGCTAGAGCAGAGTGAGCAAGGAGGCCAGTGGGAGGAGATGAAGACCGATGAGGAGAGATGAGAGAGAGAGGTGACGGGGCAGAGCATGTGGGGCCGCGTGGGCCACGGGGAGGACTCTGGCTTTTACCCAGATTGAGATGGAGTCGCGTGGCCCCAGCCTGGGAGAACAGATGGGACTGCAGGGTGAGAAGGGGCCTCAAGGCCAGCAGGGTGGATTATCCCCAGGTGACTGCTATGAAAAGTCCCTGCGACAAAGCAGGGTGGTTAGGGACTTTCTGGTGGTGACGAAACAGTGTGGTTAGGGGATTTATAGTGGTGAAAGGTACCAGCTCAAATTTCCTGCCACCACGGTGGGACACTCCATTTAGAAACTGAGTAACAAAAAATACAATTGTAGTGCCTGTTTTTTTTTAAATTATGGTATATATATATATATATAGGTAACTGGAGTGAAATGAGTTCCTTTATATGGCCCTTTGCCTTGGTTTTTTGGAAAAACAGCTTGAGAGATTTTCCCCCAAAGCCCTGAGGAGTTACCTCTGCCTAGTTTTCAACCCTAGGGGATTCTTTACTTTTGTCCAGGTGGATTGATGTTTCCTGGGTGGGCTGTAAACAAGTTGGTTTGATACTTTTTGTCTGGTCCTGGGCTGCAGGCTACTCTGTGATTGGTATGCACCTTGCAGGGATTGGTCAATAGACTATGCAAATGACATGACTAGAGCCTACTATGCAAATGAAGTGTCTATGGCCTACCAAGAGGGGATTGGTCAGTTTGTGGCCCTGGTGGGAGGGCCATGCCTTGAAACTGATGAGGAATTTGCTTATATGTGCAGCCCAGCGAGGTAGGCAGACAGAAAGAGAAGAAAGGAGAAAGGAGAAAAGGCAAGAGAAGCAAGAAGAAAGAAGCAGAGAGGGGGCCTGCATGGCCGAGAGGGGCGTGCACGGCAGAGAGAAGGGCCTGTTTGATGAGGAGCTGAGAGAGCTGTCCTGCACCAGGACTAGTGGCCAGGAGCCCAGGGGTGGTTGGGGCTGAGCAGGTGGGGCCGTGGAGGGGAGAGTGGGTTGGGTGGGAAGGAGGACGCTCGGAGCCCTAATGCACAGGCTGTGGGGCTGATGGGCTGGAGGAGGGGGAAGGGAGGTGTCCAAGACAAGGCTCAGAGCTCCGGCCTAGAGACCTGGGGGCCATGAGAGCCCCC
>NW_004444143.1:3410020-3412373 GCF_000243295.1 Trichechus manatus latirostris
AAATTCAGCCTCACTGGTCACGGGCCCCTGAAGTGATGTATGGAGAAGCCCACGGTGTAACCTAGGCAGTGTTCTGCCCCTAAATGCAGGACCCGAATCTAATCATGAGAAAACATCAGACGATGCCAAGAACTGAACGGTCTACAAGACCCTGGCCGTGGCTCAAAAAACCAGCGTTGGGACAAGACAAAGAAGGTGAGGGGGACCGCCCCGGATTCAATGAAACTAAAGATAGAGCAACCCAATGCAGTGTGTGATCCTGGGTTCAATTCTAGATTAGCCGATGAAAGTTATTTTGGGAGAACGACTGGAGAAGTTTGACTTTGGACCACATGTTAGATAATGTGACTAAAACAATGGGAAAAATAAACACAGTGAGATTTTTGGTGGCCTGCATGGCTCTTAGGGAAGAGGAGCTGGATACCAGAAAGGCACTGGGCTGTGGCTGCCCCCCTCAGCTCTAGACGGACATTAGTACAGAGGGTGAGACCTGCAGTCCCCCCAACCCCCGCTTCCTGCTGCACCACCCCCCAGTGCAGTTGTCCTCAAGCTTGCTGGCTTCCAAAAACAATTGGAAACCAAACCAAACCATGTTCCCTGGCACACTTTTCGCTGACTTCTAAACCTACAGAATCTCGATCATTATAAAACATAAAATGTTAAGCATTTCATGGCAATACATCTCTTCAAGAGACGGATTGCGAGGGCTTTCCTACTTTCCCAGTAAATTCTTGTATCTCTGGATAAGCATCACTTGTCGCGTTGGGCATTACTTCCCCTTCTCTTCTCTTTTATACAGTCAGTGCTGAGAAGCTGTATGCATTTCCAGTTGCTGCTATAACAAGTGATCACAAACTTGGTGGCTTAAAAGAACACAAATTTATTATTTTACAGGGCTGGAGGTCAGAAGTCTGAAGTGGTTCTGACGGGGCTAAAATCAAAGGCTGTGTTCCTTCTGGAGGCTCTAGGGGACAGTCCAGTCCTTGTCTTTTCCAGCTTCTAGAATCTGCTGGCATTCCTTGGCTCCTGGCCACACCACTCGACGTCTGCTTCCATTGCCACATCTCCTCCTCTGACTCTGACCTTCCTGCCTCCCTCTCATAAGGACACTTGTGATTACACCGGGCCCACCTGGATAATCCAGGATAATCTCCCCATCTCAAGGTGCTTACTTTAACCATATCTGCAAAGGCCCTTTTACCATGTATGGTAATATATTCACAGGTTCCAAGGATTCGATCATGGACATCTTTGGCGGGTGGGGGGCGCAGTTACTCTGCTTCCCAGGTGGAGGGTCAAGTGAGAGGGATGGAAGTGTCAGACAGGTGGTCTGGGAGGGCCTCCTGTAAAGGTTACATCTGCACATCTGCAGTGAAGCCCCAAAGGAGGGGAGGGAAGGCGCAGTGTGGATATGAGGGAAGGGCATTCCAGGAAGCAGAAACAGCCAGTACAAAGGCCCAGAGGCAGGCAGTTCCCTTTTCCTGGGGCCCCTGTAGTACTGCCCTTCCTCCTTGCTGCCCCTAAACCACGGGGTCAGAAGCTGGTGCTGTCCCGGTGAGCCTTCCCCATCTTGCTTGAAGAACAGAGGGGTCTGAGACCCCTAACCATCACTGGTTCCCGGGCTCTGTTCCCCCTGCCCACGGCTCCTCAAAGGGCAGGTCAGCCTGGGGGGGAGAGGTGGGAGCCTGGGTCAGAAGGGCGTCAGGTCCCGCCCTACCCTCCGCTTGCAGCCCCGGCCGGTGGTCACCTGGGTGCTGGCGCGGTCATGTCCGTGCAACGTCCGCCTGCGGTGCCACTGGCGCAGGGAGGCGCGGGCCTCGGAGCTGAGCCCCTGGGGCGCGCGGCCCACGTCGGGTTGGTAGTGAGCAATGTGGTGCAGCGCTCCAAACCACGTGGTCAAGTAGTACCCGGCTGGGGGCCAAAGCGGGGAGGTCAGCCCTCCCAGTTTCCCTCGCAGCCCAGAGTGCCCCTGTAGTCTGCCCGCCTTCCCGCCCGCTTCAGGGAGAGGCGTCAGGGGCTCGGGTGACCCTAGAGCTCCCCTTGTTGGACCCCGGCATTCTGGGGGTGGGGGCTCACCCTCTCCCCGCAGCTCGTTGGGATCCAGGAGCTCCATAAGGAACTCCACATCCAGCTGCGTCTCCCCAATGTTCGGACTCCAGATCAGCTCCTCCGCCAGCGCCGGCAGGAAAGCGTCGGCCCCCTGGGGCTCTAGGGAAACCGGAGGGCAGGCCCTGGGGTGGGTAGGGGCACGCAAACACCTTCCATCGGATTCCCAGGGCCGCGATAGCTGTCTGCCCTTCCACCTTGCTGGGCGTGCAAACACCTCCTACCACAATCCCCAGGGCCACGCAGA
>NW_004444143.1:3413191-3419849 GCF_000243295.1 Trichechus manatus latirostris
CATGAGGGGAAAAGCAAATGGGTATGCACAAGACTGCAGAGAAAGAAGTTGAATGTGAATACATATACAGGGCCAAGAGATGGTAAACCAGAACCCGCGGGAGATCAGGAAGTGGCCATAAGTCCCCTTCCAAGGGAACTCCTCATTACCAAGATCCTGGTCCTTCTGGGCCGCCCCAGGCCCCCTGCTCTCAAAGACGGCCCTGACTTCAGGATCTTTTACTAGGTACTCCTGGAGGTCAGTAAGCAGGTGCTGCACATCCTGAAGCAGCTCTGTGGCTGGGTCCCCAGGCCTGTGGGAGCTCCCTGCTGCCGAGGTGAGGCGATCCTGAAGGTGTCGGAACTGCCTGGCCACATAGCTGCTCCAGGACCTGGCCAAAGCCCGGACATGAAGGGTGAGGGCATCCTCAGGTCCCTCCTCTTCATCTCTGTAGGCGTCCTCCACTTCCTCCTCCTTCTCCACCAGGGTGGCCAGAGCTGGCCCAGGATAGTGTACTTCTGGGCTTAGTGGGCCTTCCACCCAGGAGACACGGTGAGGGGTGGGCTTGCTGGGGGCTGGAATATGAGGAGAGGGTTTGGTCTCATAGAACAACGCTGCAGCTCCCTCCTCCCTCGGGTTCAGGGCCCTGCCTGGCTAACCTGGACTGTTTCTCTGGGCAGTCTCTGGCGGGGTCTCTGGGAGAGACTGCTCCATCCTCTGCTCTTTGTGCATCTCTAGGTAGAGCTGATTGACCACAGAGAGGGCCTTTCCTGAGGCGTCGAGTTGGACCCTGCCAGTCTGTGGAGGAACTGGGGGCCAGCAAAAGTGAGATGGCCTCCCAGGTGTCCTAGGGGTCAGCCCTGGTCCCTTCAGGACATCAGGACACTTAGCTCCTAGCCTTATTACTAGAGTGGCACTGAGACTTGGCCCTTGCCCGCTCTTCCCTCAGACCCAAGAGTCTGGGCCCTCAGCCCTCTCCTCCCCCAGGACCCAGGAATCTAGGCTCCTAGTCTCCTTCAGACCAAGGAGTCTAGGCTCCCATCTCCCTCCTCTCACAGACCAAGAAGTCTGGTTTCTATGCCGTCCTCCCCCAGGGACCCCAAAGTCCAGGCTCCCAACTCCATCCAACCTGGTAGTCTGGTCCTCCAAGTCCCATTCCCCTGGACCAAGAGGCTGAAAAGGTGGCCTCTACCTCCCTGCAGGACCATGCCTCACCTGTGTGTTCGTTCCCAGGCCCTAGAGTTGGAGGGGGCAAAAGCAGTCTTCTGGGCAAAACATCCCTGAGGAAAGATGAGAGGGAGTCACAGTGTGGATTGGATATCTTAGGGAAGGGCCCTTCTTGGCCCATATGGTGGGTAACTTGTACCTGCTGGCTGATAGGAAGGCCAGGAGATGGGGCAGATCCGGCATGCAGACGTTAGAGGATTCCAGAGACACACCTGGGGGAGGGGCAAGGAAGGACGAGGAAGAAAACTTGACGAGTGGCATCTTCCTCTCTCCTAGCACTCTCCCTTCCCCATTCCTGCAACCCCCCAATCCAGGGAGCTTCTGAACAGGGGAATTTCCAGTACTTGAAGTTCCCATTTGTTTCTGTGTCTTTACTCTTATATCCCACTTATGCCACCATATACGATTTATTCATTAGACAAATATTTTTGAGCACCTATCATTTCCAGGCAATGGGGATACAGTTGTCAAAAGGCAGACAAGTTTGTTGCCTTCTTGTAGATTACTTTTTAGTGGGAGGAAACAGAAAATAAATGAGTAAACAAAGATAAGTATATATTGTAGTTAGTGCTATGAAAAAAATTAAGTGATTTAAAATTACTGGGGGCCATATTAGGTGTGATGGTCAGGGAAGGTTACATGTTGGCTGACACCTGAAGGATGGAGAGACTAAACCAACCATTCGAGGAAGAGCACTCATGCAGACAGAACTACAAATGCAAAGTCTCTGAATCTGGAACACCCTTAGCATGTTCCAGGAACAGAAAGGAGAACAGTGTAGCTGGAGTAGAGTGAAGGAGGACCAGCAGGCAGGGGCTAGGTCATGACGCACCTTGTAAGCCATGGTAAGGAGTTTAAATTTTTATCTAAGAATGTTACAAACTTCTGTGGGGTTTGGGGCTGGTGTGTAACATCTGATGGGTGTTTGAAAATGCGTGTCTGGCTAATGTGCTCAGAATGAATTGCATGAAGGAAGGACTAGGAGCAGGAAAACCAGGGAGGAGAATACTGCACTAGTCTGGCAAGAGGTGATGGTGGCTCAGACTATGGTGATGGAGGTGGAGACGATTGGGAAGGCCCAGAAGATATTTTAGAAGTAAATCTGACAGTTCTTGGTGATTAATTTGCTTTGACTAGAATCTCAGGGGTAGGCTCCTCACCTCCAGGAATTTTGTTGATCTGGTAGGTTTTTACTTCCCCTGGTGAAGGTCCCGTCCTCAGCACCAGGTCCTGGCTGGGGCTATGTCCTGTGACAAGGAAACTCTGGGGTGGGGGGGAATGGAGGCAAAAGTCAGTTTGAAGAGGATGTATGCAGATGTCTGTTACCTTACCTGCTTGGTATTCATTTTCCTTAGTTTGGGTTCCACACCCCAAATTTCCTTTAGGTTAGCTCCCTCCCTACTCTCATTCCATGTGGGTGGGACTGACTCCCCCCAAGTCCCAGGGGTGGGCCCATGACCTAACTTAGCCAATGGGATGATTGTGCTCTCTGAACACTGTACTTGGTTCAGGGATGAACATGTGAACCAAGCTCAGCCAATGAAAATCTTCCACAGGACTTTTTCTGGAGCTCTTCAGAAAGACACTTCTATTTCCACCAGGGTTGCTAAACTGGTGGAATGTAGGCCTGAGCTGGGGACAGCCTTCCCACCACAAAGAGAGAGCCTGCTTGAAGAAGAAATTATGGCAGACACTGTTAGTTGCCTTATCCAAATCTATCCCCTTATTCCTTGCAGAACTGCCATTTTGTTCAGGGCATTAATATGCCCAGCCCTAGAACATGGATAATGATTGATGTAGACAGTAGCTCTCATTTCTGACTGTATATCATAATTCCTAGGTGAGCTTTCACAAATATTGCTACCTGGGCCCCGTCCACAGATTCTGATTCAATCGTGAATTTTTTTGTTGATAAAATAAATTGATGCCTCCCTTCTCCCCTTCTTGCTACCTGAAATGCACACATGTACTTGGACTAGGGACAGCCACTGGACAATAATGAGGAAAGGCCAAGAGACTCACAGAGAAGCTGATCCTGATGTTACTGAACTACAGCCCGCAGCTCCCTTTCTGGTTATGTTAGAAATATAAGTGCCTATTTGTTTAAGGCACTGTAGAACAATAGTTTGTAACTTGTGGCTCAAAGCATTCGTAACTGATACTGAATTCCCCACAGTTAGAAGCAAAGTCAAGAAATGGGATGAAGATAAAATTCTTAAGTTGTTTGAAGCTCAGGATCCAGACATCCCTGGAGCTAGTTTTATTTCTGGTTTTTCAATCATTTGAATCAATAAGCAGCCTTTTTGATCAAGGAAACCAAAAGTTGCTTATTTGAAAAGATCAACTAAATTGACACACTTTTAGCTAGACTGACAAAGAAAATAAGAGAGAGGATATAATTAACTAAAATCCAAAATGAAAGTAGAGACATTACTACCAGCCTTACAGAAATAAAAAGGGTTATAAGAGAATGCTATGAACAATTGTACGCCAACAAACTACATAAACTAGAAGAAATGGACAAATTCCTAGAAACACACAAGCTACCTAAATAGATTCAAGAAGAAATAGAAAATATCAGCAGGACTATAACAAGTGAAAAGATTGAATCGGTAACCAGAAATCTCCCAACAAAGAAAAGTCTGGACTAGATGGCCTCACTGGGCAATTCTATAAAACATTTAAAGAAGAATTAACACCGGTCCTTTTCAAACTCTTCTGAAAAATTAGGAGATAATGGAACATTTCCTAACTCAGTCCATGAGGCCAACATTACTCTGATAGCAAAGTCAGATAAAGACATCACAAGAAAACTACAAACCAATATTCTTGATGAATGTAGATGTAAAAATCCTCAACGAAATACTAGAAAACAGAACCCAACAACATATGAAAAAGATGACACACCATGATCAAGTGGGATTTATCCCAGGAATGCAAGGGTGGTTCAACATAAGACAATCAATCAATGTAATACACTGTATTAACAGAATGAAAGAAAAGAACCATATGATTATCTCAACTGATGCAAAAAGGCATTCGATAAAATCCAACACTCTTTCATGATCAAAACACTTGATGAACAAGGAATAGAGGGAACATTCCTCAACCTGATAAAGGGCATTTAAGAAAAACCCACAGGTTTTCAGGAAGAAAGAATTAAAACTATCCCTTTGCACAGATAACATGTTCCTAGACATAGAAGGCCCCAAAGATTCCACAAGAAAGCTGTTGTTGTCAATTGCCATAATAAATCAGTTCTGACTATTGGTGACCCTATGTGTGCAGAATAGGGTGTTCAAGGCTGTGACCTTTCAGATCCAGACTCGCCAAGCCTGTCTTCTGAGGTGCCTCCGGGTAGGTTCGAACTGTCAACCTTTCTGTTACTAGTTGAGTGCTTAACCGTTTGTGCCACCCAGGGACTAATAAGTGAATTCAGCAAAGTTGCAGAATACAAGGTCAACACACAAAAATCAGTCGGGTTTTTATACATTAGTAATGAGTGATCTGAAAAGGAGATTAAGGAAACAATTCCCACCTGCTAGGAATAAATTTAACCAAAGAAAGCCTTGTATGCTGAAAACTATAAAACATTACTGAAAGACATTAAAGAAGACCTTAATAAATGGAACGACATTCTGTGCTTATAGATCAGAAGATTTAATATTGTTAAGATGTCAATACTACCTAAAACAATCTATAGATTCAATAAAATTTCCATCAAAATTCTAACAGCCCTCTTTGCAGAAATGGAAAAGCCAATCCACAAATTTATATGGAACTGCAAGGGGACCTGAATAGCCAAAGCAATCTTGCAAAAGAAGGACAATCTCAAAACATTATTAAGCTACAGTAGTCAAAACAGTCTGGTACTAGTAGAATGATAGACATATAGACCAATGGAATAGAATTGAGGGTCTAGAAATAAACCTGTACATATATGGGCAATTGATTTTTGACAAGGGTGCTAAGTCCATCCAAAGGGGAAAGAATAGTCTCTTTAATAAATGGTGCTGAGACAACTGAATCTCCACAAGCAGAAGAATGAGCCATACCTCATATCATATACAAAAACTAACTCAAAATGGATCAACGACCTAAATGTAAGAACTGAAAACATAAAATTCTCAGAAGAAAACATAGGGGTAACGCTTCAGGACCTAATTTTTGACAATGAATTCTTAGATATGGCACCGAATGCATAAGCAGCAAAAGACGAAATAGACAAATAGGACCTCATCAAAATTAAAACCTTTTGTCTATCAAAAGACTTTATCAAGAAAGTAGAGACAACTTTCAGACTAGGAGAAAATTTCTAGAAACCATATATCTAATAAGGGTTTAATGTCCAGAATATATAAAGAACTCTTACAACTTAACAACAAAAAGACAGGGAACTTAACAAAACAATGGGCAAAGGACTTGAACAAATATTTCACCAAAGAAGAAATACAAACAGCCAAAAAGCACTTGAAAAGATGGCCACAGTCATTAGTCATCAGGGAAATGCAAATCAAAACCACAATGAGATAATCACTTTACACTCACTAAGATGGCTATGATTAAAAAAAGAGAAAGCAACAGATGTTGAGAAATTGGAACCTTCATCCATTCCTGGTAGAACTGTAAAACAGTACCGCTGCTATGGGAAACAGTTTGGTGGTTCTTCAAAAAGTTAAACATAGAATCACCATATAATCCAGTGATTCCACAACTAGGTATACACTCAAAAGAACAGAAAGCAGCGACTCAAAAGACAAAGCTGTACCTGAATGTTCATTGCAGCATTATTTACAATAGCTGAAAAGTGGAAACAACCCAAGTGCCCATCAACAGATGTCATGGATTGAATTGTGTTCCCCCAAAATATCTGTCAACCTGGCTGGGTCATGATTCCCAGTATTGTATGATTGTGTACCATTTTGTCATCTGATGTGATTTCCTTATGTGTTGTAAACACTGTCACTACGATGTAATAAGATGGATTTAGTGGCAGTTATACTGATGAGGTCTGCAAGATTAGATAGTGGCTTAAACCAATCTCTTTTGAGATATAAAAGAGAGAAGTGAGCAGAGACATACGGGAACCTCACACCACCAAGAAAGCAGTGCCAGGAGCAGAGCGCGTCCTTTGGACCTAAGGTTCCCCCGCTGAGATGCTCCCAGACCAAGGGAAGACTGATGGCATCATAAGGACCTTCCTCCAGAGCCAACAGAGACAGAAAGCCTTCTCCTGGAGCTGATGCCCAGAATTTGGACTTGTAGCCTACCGGACTGTGAGAGAAAAAACTTCTCTCTGTTAAAGCCATCCACTTGTGGTATTTCTGTTATTAGCACTAGATGACCAAGACAACAGACGAATGGGTAAACAAAACATGGTCTCTCCATACAATGGAATATCATTCAGCCATAAAGAGAAATGAGGGGGGAGAGGAGGGGAGGGGGAGGGGGG
>NW_004444143.1:3420122-3464764 GCF_000243295.1 Trichechus manatus latirostris
GGGAGGAGGAGGGGAGGGGAGGGGGAGAAGAAAGCAGCCTGCTTAGTTTCTCTGTCTGTGGAGGCTTGTCACTAGCACCCAGCCAAGTCCTGGCTGATCAGGGTGTCATAGGCCGTCAGAGTGGGCCCCCAGCTGTGAGCACTCACCCCCAGTGGCCACAGTTCCAGCAGGGCCTTTGCATCCTGGGCATCCAGCTCTGGGATCTGCCACACCCCCCATGTCCTCCGAAGGCGAAGGAGTGGCTCTGGGGACCTCAGGACCCCTAGAGGGGTCTCTCCTGCTCCATTCACCTGCAATGGGGCCAGCCTGGGACGGGCAGGATGCAGGTCAGGGGCCAGAGGTGGGTGTCGGGCACTCAGGAGGGGGCATTCCAGGGATGAAAGGTCAGAGAGTGGGTTTTGGGGTCCTGTGGGAGGTGAGCATTGGGTGAACAGTTTCTGGATCGGGGCAGAGATGGAGACCCCAGCTCCAGCAGCCCTCACCTCTCCCCATTGGTGGGGGCAGCGGAGTCCTTGTCCTCCAGCTGGGCCATCCTCAGGATGCAGGAGGCCGGTGGGCCATGGTCTGGACCCTGCTAGGGAGGGAGACGGTGTTCAAGGCTGCTCCAGCCCAGGGAGCAAAGTTTACAACCAACATGGCAGAGACCCTGGCCAACCAGAATGAGCCCCAGAGGCCCCTTGCTAGGCCAGGCGTTACTTTTTTAAGCTGCTAAATGGTGGGGAGACTGGGGACCCCAGCAGAGAGGCGGTGGTCTTGGGGGGCAGTGGGGACTCAAAACAACAGCTGTTTACTATTTGCAGGCCGTAGGGAAATAGTTCAAGATTTTAACAGCTGATGTGGCCTCACCAGTGTATACTCACGGAATAACAACACTTGGCCAAAGCCCAGCGCCTGGAAAAGTGCTGGCCGTAGCAGGCACGCCATAGATGTGCCAAGTGTTAGACAACAGTCTCTCCTCCTTCTTCGCAGACCACGGAGTGTCATTTGAATTTCCCCCACCCTCAACGTTGTATTACAAAGATTTTCAAACATACAGAAAAACTAGAAGAATTTTCCAGGAGACACCCATATGCCCACCCCTTAGATGTACCATTAACGCTTTCACTCTTTTTGCCTTATCACACATCTATCCCTCTATTCCTCCATCCATCCATTGAACCCCAACTCTTAACCAGGTACAGAGTTCTACATGGGTTATCACTGTGGGGTGGGCATTTTTGAATTATTTTCCCTGTAGCAGTCCTGGGAGTGGGAAATATTTCGGTCAGGGAGTCTCCATCCATCCACCATCCATCCACCCATCCATCCACCCACCCATCCATTCACTCACCCACCCATCCATCCATCCATCCACCCATCTATCCATCCACCCATCCATCCATCCATCCACCCATCCATCCACCCACCCATCCATCCATCCATCCAACAAATACTTGAGTACAGGCCCAGAAGTAGGGGCTACTGCCCTGGGGTGGACAGACCAGGCCCCTGCTCTCAGGGGTTTCCATTCTTGCTTGGGGTGGACGTAGGAGATGGATAATCAACATCTAAACAAATAAATTCGCTCGCTGACCAGAAGCCCAGGTGTTAGGTAGGGGCAGGGCAGAAGACAGGTGTCCAGGGGTGGGCAGAGGAGGGCTGGAAGGAGGCAGATGCCTGCCTGGGCGCTAGAGATGGGGGTGGTGTTGGGCAGGGTAGGATGGGGGCACCTCTCTGATACCAAAGGAGGCAGTGGGGGGCGGAGAAGCAAGATGCTCGGGTCCCTGGGGGCCCCTACCTGTTTTCCGAGGGGAGGCCTGTGTAGCAGGAAGTGAAAGCGTTCCTTGCAGAGAGAGGAAGCTGAGCGGCTGGGGGGAAGGGGCGGGGCTGGGGGGGGTATATGAAATCGACCTTCCTCCCCTTTTCCGGGGGCTCGGATCTTAGGTGACCAGCAGGCTGTGAAGGAAGGGACCCTGGCAGGCTGCGAGCTCAGGGGTAAGAGCCACGAGGCGCCCCCATACCCAGGAGGCACCCTCACCCCACTTCCCACAAGAGCCTGCTGATGTTCTGGTTTTCTCCGGGCCTAAGATCCAATGCTCTCCCTCCAGCTCCTCCCCAATGTGTCCACAGCAAGAACAGCCAGGCCAGACAGCTGAGTGCTTTTTGTTTTTTTATTTGTCTCTAAGAAGCAACCTCTTCCACCCATCCCCACGTGGAAAGTGGGTCCTGGGTGAAGGGGGTGCAGCACCCACTTTAAAGTTGGAGGCAGAGACATGGGAGGCCTTCAGCCCTAGCCCACAGGAGGTTAGACCTGGCCCACCTGGCCCCAGGAGTACAGAGTGGGGTCCTCGGACCCCCGTCCTGGGGCAGTTAGAGGTGTAGGGGCACCCCCAGCCCCTGGGAGCAGTTAGAGATTAAAGGTTGGTCCTTGGCCCTGGAAGTGGTTAGAGATCGGGGCTGTTAGGGACGGGCTGCTCAAACCTGGCCCCTGGGGGATGTTAGATCTGTGCCGGGGTTGGGGGGCTGGGACCCCAGTTTGGGGAGGGGGTGGTTAAGAGTGGTTCTCAGCTCTCTCACAACAGCTGCGAGTTAGAGAGGGGCCAGCCTGGCTGAGGCCCAGCTGTCCCCACAGGAGCCGGGCATCCTGCCAGGGAGATGCGGTCTCACTGGGGTTTCTCCCCCTCCGTGGTTCTGGCCTCCTCCTTGGCGGGCGGAGGAGACTTCCTGGGGGAAGTGGAAATGCCGGGGTTGGGGCCCCCCGACACTGACTTGGCATCTATGGCGGCGTGCTCCTTCTGGACAAGATCCTCCAGTTCCTTCTGTAAGGGGCAAAGTTCACAGAGCAGGTCATGGGGTCAGAGGACCTGTGGGGCAGGAACAGAGTCCTGGACTGGGCTTGGGAGGGCTGGAGTCGCCCAGCCTCCTCACCTTCCATCCGAGGAGATCAGCAAGGGCCAGGCAGCCCTGGTCACAATCACCCAGCCAGGCCACATCCCTGTGGGAGCAGGCGGAGAGTCAGAGCCCCAACCTTCTGTGCTGCGTGGCCGACAGCTCTCTCAGGGTGCTGCCCTTGGCCCTCCCTCCCACCTTGACCCGGCTGCTTCTGGCTCCAGCCCACCCCAGATCCGGGCCTCACCTGTAGGCCTTCTTGGAGTCGAAGTCCATGCCTCCTCCAAGGCCCATCATCATGCCCAGGAAAGGGTCAGTCTGTGCGGGAAGGAATGGCGTTAAGAGCACAGACTCTGGAGCCAGCTGGCCTGGGTTTGGATCCTGGCTCTGTGACTTTAGAAGCCCCCGCGGCACAGGGGTTAAAGCGCTCGGCTGTTAACCGAAAGGACAGGGGTTTGAACCCACCAGCTGCTTCATGGAAGAAAGATGTGGCAGTCTGCTTCTGTAAAGATTACAGCCTTGGAAACCCTATGGAGCAGTCCTACTCTGTCCTATAGGGTCGCTATGAGTCAGAATTGACTCCACGGCAGAGGGTTTTGGTATTTTTCTTCTGTGACTTTGGTCAAGTGACTTGGCTTCTCTGTGCCTCAGTTTCCTTAGCTGTAGAACGGGGGATGGTCATTGTATCCCCTCATAGGGTTATAATCTCAGTGAGTTAACACATAAAATGCTTAAACTATACCTAGCTATTACAGATTGAATTGTGTCCCCCAAAATACATGTGTTGTAAATCCTAACGTCTATGCTTGTGGGGGGAGCCCTGGTGGCGCAGTGGTTAAGAGCTCAGCTGCTAACCGAAAGGTCTGCAGTTTGAATCCACCAGACGCTCCTTGGAAACCCTATGGGGCAGTTCTACTCCGTCCTATAGCATGGCTGTGAGTCAGAATCGACTCCAGGGTAATGGGTTTGGTTTTCTTGGTTTATGCCTGTGGTTAGAATGGGATGTCTTTGTTATGTTAATGAGGAAGGATTCATGCAGGATGTGTCTTAAATCAATCTCTTTTGAGATACAAAACAGATTAAACAAGCAAGCAAGTGAACAAAGATGGGGGAAGAGAGCTGCCAAGACACAGGGAGCTCTCCAAGGAACCCGGAAACTGAAGCTGAAGAGACGAGGACCTTCCCCCAGAGCCGACAGAGAGAGAAAGCCTTCCCCTAGAGCCAGCGCCCTGAATTCTGACTTCTAGCCTCCTAACTGGGAGGAAGTACATTCCTGTTTCTTCAAGCCACCCACCTGTGGTATTTCCGTGACAGCTGCCTAGATAACTAAGACGCTGGCACACAGTATGTTTTTGCTGGCTCCCCTCCATGCCCTGATTTCCCTTTTGGGAAACATCATCCCCTGCTCTCAGACTGCTGGGTTCAGATAATACAGCCCCAAACCAGGGCTCTAAGGGTGGGGAGTCCTGGGACCCAGGCCTGGCCAACAACAGTGGCCGAGCCTTCTTGGACACAGGATTGCTGAGTTCAGGAGCGTGCGTGTGACTCTAGGGCAGCCAATCAGAGCAAACCCTGCAGCTGGGTGAGAACAAGGGCCCAGGAAGGAGGAGCAGGGGGTCCTCAGGATGGAGCACCTGCCTGAGAGTGAGGCCACCCCAGGAAAGAGAGAGCTCAGAGGGAGAGGGTGGCTCCTGGCAGCACTGTGGAGGTTAGATCCGCCAGCCCCAGGCTTTGCAGTCCCAGGACACACACTGTTCCTTTGCTGGCTCAAGCTGGTTTGAGCTGGGTTTCTGTCACTTGCCTGAGAGGGTCCTCAGTGATCTAGTTGTTGCTAGGGGCTGTGGAGTCGATCTGATGACTCACGGTGACTTCATGCGCAGAGCAGAACTGCTCCATAGGGCTTTGCGGCCTTTCAGAAGCAGATGGCCGGGCCTGTCTTCCCAGGTGCCTCTGGGTGGGTTTGAGCTACCAACCTTTCAGCTAGTAGTCGAAAGCACTTACCCGTTTGGGCCCCCAGCCTGGGGCTCCCTGAATGATCCAGAGGCCTGTGGGATCTTAGAGTTGAAGGAGCCTAGAGTCCAGACCTCTCTGAATTCTAGAATCCCAGAGCCTGAGCTTTGGAATCCAAATGCTGGGCTTTCCAAGTTGGAACTCTTTTGGATGCCTGTACCCTCATCCCCGATGAAGTCAGCGAGAGGGGGTGCCGGGACAAGAGTGAGGAGGAGCAAGGGGAGGACAGCAGAGAGGGGCGTGCGTGTGTGCGTGTGTGTGAGAATAAAGGCTGACTCACCTGGCCTGTCTTCTCCTTGTTGATGAGCAGGCGCGGGGTGGAGAGGGGTGCCCTGGGGGATGGCAAGCTGAGCGGTGAGGGCCTGCCCAGCTCTGCCCAGTCCCCGCCACCCAGCCCCGACCTCAACCTACTTGCTGATGAGGGATGCAAAGGGCTGCACCTGCAGGGAGGTGCCCATGACGATCAGCAGGTCCACCTTCAGGAAGTCCTGGGATGGGGGGTGGCCAGTGAGGGCCCGGGACCCTAGGCGAGGCTGCATACCTGCTCCCCACCACACGCCCACACTAGCAGCCAGCTGGGGACGTGGCCTTCCCCGGGGCAGCACCAGGGTGGGGGGGACACTTACTGACTGCATGCAGGAGAAGAAATGTGCTGGGAGGTTCTCGCCGAAGAACACGATGTCTGAGGTGGGGGCAGACAGACAGACAGACACAGAAAGAGACAGTGAAACGGAGAGACAGCAGAGGCAGGGGCGGAAGGCAGGCCTGAGGGCTGGATGAGAGCTGGGGAGCAGCAGGGTTGCCTGGGTGCACAGAACCCCATCCTCCCCAGGACAGGTTTGGGGTGCTGGCCAGGGAGAGACAGGTGGGGTGGGGAGCATGGCCTGGTTGGGAAGGGGTTGTGGGGCCAGCCACCGCCCCCACAGCTCACCAGGCTTCACCACGCTCTGACATTTCTCACACTTGGGAATCACCTCGGAGAAGATCTTCTCTGGGCGCACGGAAGGGGAAGGGAGAGATGGTGGTCAGGGGCTCCAGGCTGGGGCTGGGGGCTGCAGTCGGCCCTGCCCCTCCTGGCATGTCCCTTGTCAACACAACACACCCTTAGTCATCAGGGATTTCCTGGGGTGTGTGCCCTCCCCAGAAGGACCTCCCTTCCAAAGAACTGCCTTCATCTCCCAACCCACAGAATTCTAGGGAGTGGCTCCCAGCTCCATGTCTGTAGCTATCCAATAAACGAATGAACAAATGAAGGAGCAGACACTTGACCCCAACAGGGGCAACTGGACTCTACCAACCCCCACCCTGGGGAACTGGGACGAGGGAGTACAGATCTTCCAGTAGGTTTCTGAGGGCCACCCTCAGCCTGGATCATAGACTCCTGGTGGGCCCCAGGCCTGGTATCAGAGAGAGAGAGAGAGAGAGAGAGAACATGCCGATGACTGGGATGGGGAGGAAACCTTAGGCCAGCTGCTTCCTGCCCTCAGGTTCTGTGACAGACCCCAACACACCACCCTTATGACAAGCTTCCTCTTTATTCCTTATTAATTAGGAAAGCATTTCTGTCACTTGCAACCCACAGAATCCTAACTCATACGTCTCACTGTTCATTCGTTCAACGAACATTTACCGAGCACTGTTTTAATTCCTGTCGTTTACTTGAAAATATTTCTGCAATGACACGCGGGTGACGTATGTGATGCTGCTGTGACCAATAATGGGGGGAATGTTCATTGCAAAGCACCCCCAGCTGCGGCAGTTGGGCTATTTAGGAATCCTCAGCCCCAGGGGCCGTTAACTGGCGTTCTATCAGAAAGGCCACACTCCAGGGGCCCTACTGCCAAGAGCCGCAGCTGTCCTTATCTTGCGTGGACACCAGACGCTTTGTTAACTCAGCATAAAGAACGCCAGAAACGGGCGACCACGGGTGAAATAAATGCTTCTCAATCAGCACAATGGATGTCAGAAATAGGTTCTCCCGGCATTCAAGACACGTGCACTGGCTGAATTGTTTTTTCTCAACACTCTGCCCTTACGTGAACAGAGACTAGTTAAGTCCTGTCCTCCGCAGCCCTAGAGACAGCCCAGCCTTCATCCCTAACCACGCGGGGGACCAGCTTCAAACGTCACTGTGGACTCTGCTGGCCTGATTCCAACGAGTGGGCTAACTGGATCCCACGCCTCTGGAACAGTGCTGTCCCATACGGTCGCCACGGCCACATGTGGTTTTTCGAATGATTAAGAAAAATGAAATGAAATGAGAAATTCAGCTCCCCAGTCACACTAGCCACATTTCAAGGGCTCAACAGCCACAGGGGGCAAGTGGCTACCATATTGGACAGCGCAGATATGGAACATTTCCATCGTCTGAGAAAGTTCTACCGGACGGCAGCACTGCTCTAGGATGTAGCTGCATTTACTCTGACGAGTCTTTCATGCAAGATGGGGCCAGAGCACCTAAAAGGTCAGAGAGCTGGGGTTTCACAAGCCCTGCATGACTGGCTAGGGCCCGCCTGTGTCTGTGGCGGAACTGGGGCAGAAGCTGCATCATCATAACCTCGTTGTGAGCTGGTATGGGGAGCAGGGAATCCCCGTCACCACCTCCATTATCTGCTAAGAAAAGGCAGAGGGGTGCAGGACAGAACTGGCTTAGGTCAGGCTTGTCACAGCACCTACTTGGCACGGGACCGTGTTCCTGGGCTGGCGAGCAGACAGGGAGCAGCGGGCCCTGGGGGATGACCTCTAGCCTCTCACCTTTCATCCAGTTGAGTGCGTACTCCTGCCGGCAGAGGGGGCTGAGGCAGTGCGAAGTGTAGAAGGTGCCATGGGCCTCCACCAGGTCCTCAGGCTCCAGCCCCGCCACTCGCTCCAGGGTGTCTATGTTCTGGAGGTGAAGGTGGAGGGAAGAGGGGTGAGGAACAAGGAGGCAGAGCAGGGAGCTGAAGACGAGAGAAGCAAGTGGAATTGTCGGGGCCAGATGTGTCTGAAAACTATTCTGTTTCACTCCAGTGGTGCCACGGGAGGGGTGAAAGTCATGGCCGCTTGAAGGCAGGGACCCAGACTCAAATGTCTATGAGGCCAGGCCCATGGCCACCACCAGCCCACTACAGATGGCGTCTCTCTGCAAATTCGGGCCACTGTGCTTCCATTTTGAGGAAAATTTGTTTTGTCAGAACCAGACACCTGCCACAAATGTGTTGAATAGACCGTCTCCACTGTGAATGGAGCTGCTCAGACAGGCCTCTTGGCTGGTACCTGAACCGCACGGCTGTTCACAGCAGCCCCAGGCAGGCAGTAACAGAACTGAACAGATCAGGACGGCCTGTCTGCTGTCAATCACACCATTCTCCCACTGACCACTCGGAGTTTTTACTAGGTCTGTTGCACAGATGGCATATTAACTTTTTCTTTTTTTCTTTTTAATTGATTTTATGGCTGTCTATTTCTGATCACCACTAAGGAACCACTTGCTTTATTGTTTTTTGAAATATGAGTTACGTTTCCCTTTGAGGATAGGTATTTTTTAAAAATACACCCTCTCCTCACTTATCAACATGGTTAGGTTCCAAAGACCAAGTCACTATGTGAAATTGATGTTTTGCGAAAAGGGACGATGATCAAAGATCAGATCCCAAAGTGGAGGATGACTACATCATTACATAACTGCCAAGTGACATCATTACATAACTGCCAAACCACTGAGAACCCTGGCCCAGCCCAGCCGACACACGGCCTTACCCATCAGAGCCAGCGCCACTCTCGCCTCACGCCTTGGTGCGCATTACTGCCAGATGTGCATCGTTAATTTGCAAAACACTCGACAGTAGATTTTTCACTATTGTGAAAACGTGAAATGCCAGATAAAGGGAGAGTCGATGAACAAGGGGAAGGTGTAATGTATATTTGTTGTGGTTGTTGAGAATATATACAGCAGCACGTACACCAGTTCAACCATTTCTACATGGACAATTCAACGACATCGATTACGTTCTTCGAGTTGTGCAACCAATCTCACCCTCCTTTTCTGAGTTGTTCCTCCCCCATTAACATAAACTCACTGCCCCCCCAAGCTTCCGATTTAATCTTTCTATTAATTTGTGCTCTTTTAAGACAGAAATACTTTCTGTATTAAGCAGACAAGAACGGTCTTCTCTTGCACACAGACATACGTGCCCTCTCATTTTCCTTAAAACAGCTGGGCCTTTGGAGCAGCTCTGCTTGCCCCCTGCGGACCGCAGTGGAGGCAGGTGCTGACGGAGGGCGTTGGCAAACAGACACACAGATGGCCGTCACACACAGCCCCCAGGGGAACGTTCGAGGTTCCCCAGCGACTCCACAGACAGCTGAAAGGGCCTCTTTCAAGGGCAGACTGCCCGACTGACCTCTCTGCTCGCCGCCAGCTATCAGCTTATCCCAAAAATGTGCAGACAAGATTCACTGTTCCCAGGCTCGTAGCAGCTTTCCCCCCTTCCTTCTCTATTATAAATCCTGGTTTTGCCTTTGTGACTTGACACAGACTCCCTCACACATGAGTAAGCAATCTGCATGCGAATTACAAAAATAGCAGGAGAAGTAAGTAACTCCTTAAAAAGCCAGTTGCTGTCGAGCTGATTCTGACTCATGGCAACCCCACGTGCCTCTGTGTTTTTCTTTGACACCACAATTGCTGGCAAAGCCACAAACAATGAAAAAGAATGAGGCAGATGCGTACGTACTGGCGTGAAATGATCTAAGGTGTTTTAAGGCACAGAAGAACAAGGGCAGCGTGTGTACCAGCCAACTAAAACCAACTCGCTGCCGTCGATTCCGACTCCTAGCGACCCGATAGGGCACAGTAGAACTGCTCCATAGTTTCCCAGGAGCGCCTGGTGGATTTGAACTACCGACTTTTTGGTTAGCAGCTGTAGCACTTAACCACTACGCCACCAGGGTTTCCGGCAGTGTGTATAGGGTGTGGAAAATATATATACATGAGGTTGTGGATTTGCTTGCCTAGGAATTTGCTGTCTCCGGAAAGAGACACAAGAAACAGGTGTAGCAGTGGCCTCTGGGGGCGGGCGGGAGCTGGGGAGGACGGTGAAAGGAAATAGTTCTCAAGGAAGTAGTTCTGGACTAAAAGAAAAACAACAGTGCATGCAGCTAACACCTGGCCTGGGTGTCCTGCAGGAGAGACGGTGGGCGGGGCCTGGGCAAATGGCAGCAGGCCCCCAGGGGGCAGTGGCCACTCAGCTCCAGCCAACCACAGCCACCGGGAACGTGGCCCAGGGTACGGCTGGCTCTTCCGGATTTTCAGGAGCAGCCAGAAGTCTAGACTTTGATGTGAAATCTCCTGATTTTGAAACCTTGCCTCACTCTTTTCTCTCTGAGCATCACCGTATGGAAACGTCTTGGATGGCGGCTCACACTGCCTGTCGGTGCAAACTCAAGAAGATGCCCCCTCCCTGGGCGAACGAGGCGCCCCACATCAGGGCGCACACTCAGCCAGTCAAGCCCGGCTGGGGCTCTGCGCTTGACCCCAGCTGGGTGCCCACAGACAGGGCACAGCCCGCACAGTTCTTTGTAGGGTACCAAGCTCTCAAACCGCCAGCTGTGACCCCCAGTGGAGGTGCTCCTTAAAGGTTTTAGAAACGTGCATGTTCCCCTCAAACAATACTCTCAATTTTTTTCTTCCACTGAACCATCTTTAAGGCTGAGGAGAGTGACGTGGCGGTGGTTCAAAGCCACCCAGAGGTGCTTCGGGAGACAGGCCTGGCCATTTGCTTCCGAAAGGTCAGTGTTGTAAATCCTATGGAGCAGTTCTACTCGGCACACATGGGGTCGCCATGAGTCAGAATCGACTCAACAGCGACTGACAACAACAAATTGACATTATTAATATAAACGTATTAAGATATATTTAGAACACACTTAAATTCACATTTAAATTAAATAAAAATGACGGCAAAGTGCTTACAGGGGAATAAGTCACAGATTTTAAAAAGCATGAAGCTGCTATGTGGGTATAAATACACATAAGGTCTTCCAGACAAGACGTTAAGTGGAAAAAAGCCAAGTACAGAATCCTATGTGTAGCGTAAATATCATCTATACGTGTTTGAAAGCGTATGTCTGTATTTTGTGTTTACATGTATTGGGTACAGGAGCTGTAAGCTAGTTTGCTGTGGAGATTACAGCAGTTTCAATGAACAAAACAACTGTCCCAGCGTCTGAATGCATACTTGTGTCTTGAGATAAAAACAGCATCATGCACAAATTCGAAAGTGCTACATCGTCACAATTCAGAAAGGAGTAAAGACAGTGCGTTCCAGGAAACTAGGTCAGCGACTCAAAATGTGGCTAATGTTGAAGACAAAGGTGAAAAGTATGCATAAAACAGCTTCCTGACTCGTGAGAATGCAACACTTTTTCTACCTTAATACAGTTTATGTAAGATGCCAGTTTAAATATATTAAAAAAAATAATAAAATAAACCATTGCCGTTGAGTCAATGCCAACTCACAGCGACCCTCTAGGACAGAGTAGAACTGCCCCATAGAGTTTCCAAGGAGTGGCTGGTGGATTCGAACTGCTGACCTTTTGGTTAGCAGCCAAGTTCTTAACCACTGCACCACCAGGGCTCCACTTTCAAACACATAGGTGTAGCTAACTCCATGCATTAAATATAGCAAGTGTGCGGAGAAACACCTGCACACTGAACACTGACCCCAGAATGTGCGACCGTTGGCTTTAACATTAAAAAACCAACATCAGCTGATGCACTGTCTGGATGAGGACGGGAGATTCTGCCCCAGACAGAGCTGGGATGGAGCGCTCTCAGCAGCCCTGGTGAGCTCCTCGGTCCTGGGCCGAGGTGTCGCACGCAGCGACCTCGTATGACCTCTTCCCACGAGTTTAAACGCCACCTGTGTGCTGCTTCTCCAGCCCAGACCCGCGGCTCAAGGCCACACTTCTAACATGCATGCGCATCTCCAACGCAGCATGCCTCAGCCGGACTCCTCGTCCCCACACCCGGCCCTCGCACGGCCCACCATCTCAGTAAACAGCAGCAGGTGCTCAAGGGGAACACCCACCCAGTTGTCCTTGTCGCCCCTCTTTCTCCACAGCTACATCCAATCCTGTTGGCTCTGCCTTCACGGCAGATTCAGAACCCGCCTACTTCTTCCCCTCTGTGGCGCCCATCCTGGTCTTGCCCACCCTGGTCTCCTCCCTGGTTTCCCTGCCCTCCACAGTCTGTTCCTGAGGGAGTCTGTGAAGGCCTGAGTCAGGTCACGTCCCTCCCCTGCTCAGAACCCTCCTGTGGCTCCATCTCACTCAGGATAATGGACAAGGCCCCACATGACCTGCCCCCATCACCTCCCGGCTCTTGTCTCCTCCACTCTCCCTTACTACACCCCTCCTCGCTCACTCAGATCCGGCTTCTTGGGATTCCTTGAACATGCCCCAAACCGTCTCACCTCAGGGCCTTTGTACTGGCTGTTCTCACTTCCCAGATAACACCCCAGCTTGCTCCTGCTCCTCCTCCAAGCCTTTGCTTAGACGTCACCTTCTCAGCGAGGCCTTCCCTGACTACCCCTATGAAATTCCAAACTGCCTCTCACCTCAGTGCCTCTGATCCCTCTCTCCTGCTTAACTGTGGCCCTATTGCTGCCTGACACCCGAGATGCTCCTCTACCCGTCTCGTCCATTGCCCTCTCCCCACATCAGAGGGTCAGCTCCCCCAGGGCAGGGCTGTGGGTCTGTTCTGCTCACTGCTGGCCAGGCCTGCACTCAGCTGGCACTGGGTGAGCATTCCTGTGACAGAGCTGTCACGTGAGGGCCCAGCAGGGCAGTGCTGAGGACTTCATGAGATCCTGCAGAGGAAGCACTCGGCATCATCACCGGGCCTGAGCTACGGCCCATGAATAAAGCTGACTCTGCGGGAAGAAAGGTCGTGTTTATCTGAGGCCCAGGCTCTGGCTAAGGAGCCCTGGTGGCACAGGGGTTAAGTGCTTGTCTGCTAACCAAAAGGTCGGTTTTTCGAACTCACTAGCGGCTCCATGGGAGAAAGATGTGGCCATCTATTTCCATAATGATTTACAGCCTTGGAAACCCTATGGGGCAGCTCTACTCGGTCCTTATTGAGTCGCTATGAGTCGGAGATGACTGGATGGCAATGGGTTTGGTTGGTTTGGGCTCCAGCTGGAACAAGGAAGTCCCTAGCCCGCCCCTATCCCCTTACATTCAGCCCTAGGTCAGAGCACCTGCCCCAGTTTGAAAAATCCGGGCCTCAAAAGAATTCAGCCCCCTGCCCCCTGGTGGCCACGTCTGGGGCTGCAGGCTCCAAAGTACCGGGCGCGGAAGAAAATATTAGAAGTGCTCTTTATATTCATGTATTACCACCCTATTTTATAATTTTGGGCTCTGAGGTCTGATTTCTAACATACATGGTATCACTGCAATAATGCATCAGGTAACTTCAACACGTATCCACGTAACAACGGCACTTGCGCAAACATTTCTTACTCACTGGGGTGCGAGGCCCCAAGCACCGCACCAGCGAGTTGGGAAGCCAACACCGTCCTTGCCTGGGAACCCCCTGGGAGAGACCCTTGGCTACGCAAGGACATGGATGAGCCCTGGCCCACGTAGGACGCCCCTTCTGTAAGACACCACATCGCCTGTTGGAAACTGTCACAGTGCAACGATTTCGCTAGATGGAGTCAGTTGGGGTGTCATCTGCTGGAAAGCCGCCGTAATAAAATCTAGGCTGTCTACGTGCACACGGGCGGCTGATGGGGGCTCACTGCCGCCTCAGCACGGGGCAAAGCTGTTCTGGCCCTGTCTTACAGAAGGAGAAACTGAGGCTGAGAGACGGGAAGTGGCTCTCTCCAGGGCAACGGAGCAGCGAACCAAGGCGACGGAGGCGCAGCCGGAGCCCGAGCGGCTCAGCTCGGCCCCGCCCACGGCGGCGCCCGGCCGCGCGCAGCCGCCCCTGCTCCCCGCCCGCCGCAGGCCCGCCTACCTGCGTGTAGCAGCGCAGCAGCAGCCCCTTCTCCTTCAACAGGCGGATGAAGTAGTGGCAGATGGTCGGCTGGAGGGAGCAATCGTAACAATGCTGACGGTCATAGAGAACGTCTCTCTCGCGCGCGACTGTGCCAGAAACTGTTCTGAGCTCTGTGCCTGTTCTACCTCGGGGAATCATCACCACGACCTTGTGAGCGAGAGACCGCCATTATCCCCATTTCACAGACGGGGAAACTGAGGCAAAGGGGGCTTGATTGTCTTGCCCAAGGTCACACAGCTGGTAAATTGCAGAGTCGGGATTCACACCCACGTAGCCTGGCTCCAGAGGCTGGGTTCTTTCCTAAATGCATCACTAACTCACTTAAGCCTCACAATACCTCTTTGAGATCAGCATTGCTATCAGCCCCAATTTACAGATGAGAAAACTGAGGCTCAAGGTCACAAAAACCAGGCAGTCATGGCCCAGAGCCCATAGCCTTAGTGACTGCCCTATACTTGTCCGAAGAGTCCTGGAGGGGGGCCTTCCCATGCCTGCTCTCCCCCAACTTTTCCTGTTCCCCTCCAAAAAAGATCTCACCTTAAACTGCCCAGGATAGAGCTCCTTGGCGAGGGCGAAGAAGGGCTCTGGATGTTTCTGTGGGACAGACGGCCAGGAGGGTAGACTGGGCACCCAGATGCCCCCGGCGAGATGGGTGGAGCGGGTGGCCCCACCCCTCCCCATCAGTGTTAGGGACATTCTTCCCAGGGGGAGCACATACCTTGAAGTAGCCAATCTCGAAAATGGCCTCTGGGTAGGGAAGGTGGTACTTCTCCAGGTTGGCGTAGAGGCCGGTGGACGGGGAGCGGAAGTCAGGGATGCCCGCAGCTGGGAGGTGGGGAGCGCCAGGCAAGCCGTCAGGGATGGCTGGCTCCATTACACCACCCCGCCCCTGCCCCTGCGAGGCCCCTCCCCATGCGAGGCCCCTCCCCTGCCCCCGGGGGAGCGGAGCACTCACACGTGGAGATTCCAGCTCCCACCAAGCAGATGACCCTGCGACCTGGAGGAGAAGAGGTAGGCTCCGTTTGCCCGGGGTGCTCAGCTCCTATAACAGCACTGCCCATCACGGCCCCGCTGCCTTTTAATGTGTGTCGGGCCCTGCCAACCAACTCGACGTAAGGCCGGTGGTAACGTCCCCATTTTACAGACGACAGAACTGAGGCTCAGGTAGGCGAAGGGGTCACGCAGTCGAGTTGACTGGTGGAAGAGCTGGCACAGGGGCGAAAACTCCTCTGTCTGAAATTGTACCAAATTAAGAAGATCCAAAGGAGCCCTGGTGGTGCAGTGGTTAACCGCTCAGCTGCTAAGGGAAAGGTCGGCGGTCCGAACCCACCAGGCGCCCACGGGAGAAAGATGTGGCAGTCTGCTTCCTAAAGATTGCAGCCTTGGAAACCCTATGGGGCAGTTCTGCTCTGTTCTACAGGGTCGCTATGAGTCAGAATCAACTCAATGGCAAAGGGTTTGGGTTTTGTTTTTTTTTTTTTGGTTTATGAGTTGAAATCAATTGGACGGAACACAGCAAGACTCAAGAAAAGGCTGTGGGGAGAAGTTTCTCCTAACTAGGTCTAGATGAAAATGCATGAGACCTCAGTGAGCAGGTATGGGTGAGGGTAAGTGGGGGCATTTTCCGAAAAGAGCTGCAGATTATTGTAAACATCTCTGGCAACACCTCATCTTTGAGACCCAGTCTTGGAGGAGCATCTGTTTCTAGCATATCATACCCATTTCCTTCATCATATCACTTTCCTCTGGACTCAGACACGCATCAGCTACCAAAGCCTGATACTTTTCAGGAGAGCACGGAAGATAGGCTGCTTTCAGCCTACACCCAATGGGCAGCAGAGTGGATAAGCGGTTCCGGAGCCGACTGCCCAGGGTTCAAATCCCAGCTCTCCGCTCACCGCTGTGTGACCTTAAACCGGGGAAAAAAAAAAAAAAAAAACAAAAACCACCAAACCCTTTGTTCTCGAGTCGATTCCGACTCATAGCGGCTTTATAGACGGCTCCTATCACCACTATGGCATCAGTCTCCTCTGTAAAATGGGCATAACCACATGACTGGCCTCATGGAATGTTGAGAAGAGAATGGACAATTCATGTAAAGCTTAGACCAGCGCCCGGCACCATGCAACCGCTATATGTATACTTGCTATAGTTCTTTAAAGGAGCTTTGATGGCGCAACGGCTAAGTGCTCAGCTGCTAACCGAAAAGTCAGGGGTTCGAACCCGCCAGCAGCTCCACAGGAGAAAAGACCTGGCGATCTGTTCCTGTAAAGATTACAGCCTAGGAAACCCTCTGGGGCAGCTCTGCCCTGTCCTTTAGGGTAGCTATGAGTCAGAACTGACTCAACGGCACACGACAACAACAATTATTCTTTTTTAATATTTTAGTGAGTTTTTGGTGAAAGTTCACACAGCAAGTTAGGTTCCCATTTGACAATTTCCACACAAATTGTTCAGTGACTTTAGTTAATTTATTACAATGTGTCAACATTCTGTGTTCAGTTCGTTCCTCTTCCAGTACTCTAGTTTCCCTGCCCCCTTATCTTCTCATCTTTGCTTTTGAGTGATTGCCGACATTTTGGTCTCCTACTGATGGTGTTTAAGTAGGGCACTGATCTTATGGGTAATAGCCTTTATTTTGTGTGCCACTCTGCTATTTTGCTAAAAGGTGTTTAAAGAGTGTCTTAGGGTGATAGTCTCACGGAGTCCTCTGTTCTCTACTGTTCCAGTTTGTCTGGCTTTTTTTTTTTAAATAAGAATTTGAGTTCTGCTCCGTATTTTTCTCTCATTCTATCCAGGACCAACTATTGTGACCCCGGTCAGAACGGTCAGCGGTGGTAGCTGGGTACCATCTAGTTCTTCTGGTCTCAGGGTAGATGAGGCCATGGCTCATGTAGACTTGCTTCTTCTTTGGGCTTTTTGTTACCTTCTTACTGTTTTGCTCCTGGTGAGTAGAGACCCGCAGTTGTGTCTCAGACAGCCCCTTGCAAGCTTTTAAGACCCCAGATGCTATTCACTTCACTAGGATGCAGACATGAACTTTGTGTGCTATATTACACCAATTGACTGAGTTGTCCCATGAGACTATGGTCTTAAGCCTTCAAACCCAGAAAACCAATGTTGGAAGATGTTTGGTTCTAACTGAGGAGTATCCGTATTTGTGTCTTCAATGAATATATGTGCCTGCACCCACATCTTTGTTTTACACGTACCTATAGATACCTGTATCTGTCCTCACCTATGTATACACCTGTATCTACCCATATACCAATTTGCCTATACCCATCCATACGTGCTCGAACACTTGTTTTTACTTTGGTCATGCTGTGCTCACTACATTCACATTTGGTGCCACTTTTCCCATCACCAAAAACGACTAGACTCTATAGTATAAAGGGTATTTTCCCCACCCCCCTCCACTCCCCTGGTAACCACCAATGAACAGTGGTCTCTCCATATTTATCTATTCTTATCTTCTTCTAAAAGAGGGATCATACAGTATTTGTCCTTATATGCTTGACTTATTTCACTTAGCATTATGCCCTCCGGGTCCATACATGCTACAATATGTTTCACAGACTCATCATTGTTCTTTAGGGTTGCATGGTATTCCATTGTATGTACATGCCACAATTTGCTTATCCATTCATCCGTTGATGGGCACTTTGGTTGTTTGCATTTATTTGCTATTGTGAACAAAGCAGCAATGAACATAGGTGTTTTTGAGAAAGTTTTTGAGAAAGCACCATACCATTTTCCACAGTGGTTGTACCATTTTACAGTTCCACCAGCAATGGATAAGGGTTCCAATTTCCCCACATCCTCGCCAACATCTGTTGTCGTTTTTTAAAATCAGTGCAATTTTAGCCGCCTAAGATGGTATCTCATTATAGTTTTGATTTGCATCTTGGCTAATGATCATGAGCACCTTCTCATGTTTGTGGGCTGTTTGGATGTCCTCTTTGGTGAAGCTTCTGTTCATGTCCTTTGAACATTTTGTGATTGGGTTGTCTTTTTGTTGTTGACTTGTTGCGGTTTTCTATAGATTTTAGAGATTGGACCCTTATCGGGTGAGTTGTTTCTAAAGATTCTTTTCCTGTCTGAAGGTTGTCTATTCACTCTTCTAATAAAGTCTTCTGATGGCATAAGTATTTAATTTTTATGAGGTCCCATTGATCTATTTTGTCTTCGTCTAGTCATGCATTTGTTGTAATGTTTGTTAATCCTATTTTTACAAAAGATTAGGTCCCATAGTTTTCTCCCTATGTTTTCCTCCAGGAATTGTATGGTTTTAGGTTTAACACTTAGGTCTTTGATCAATTTTGAGTTAGTTTTTGTGTATGGTGTGAGGTATGAGTCCTGATTCATTTTTCTGCAGGTGGGTATCCAGTTTTGCCAGCACCATTTATTAAAGAGACTGTTTCTGCCCCACTGACTGGACTTTGACCCCTTGTCAAAAATCAGTTGGCCGGGTTTAATTTTGAGTTCTCAGTTCTTTTCCACTGGTCTGTGTGTCTATCATTCAACCAGTACCCGCCTGTTTTGATTACAGTGGCTGTATAGTATGTTTCGATACTGGGGAGTGTGAGGCCTCCTGCTTTGTTCTTTTTCTTCAATATTGCTTTGGCTATTTCGGGTTTCTCTCCTTTCCATATGAAGCTGTTCATTAGTTTTTCCATTTCAGTAAAGAATGTTGTTGGGATTTGTATCAGGATTGCACGGTACCTGTAGATTGCTTTGGGTAGAAATGACATTTTCACGATATTAAGTCTTTCAATCCATGAGCATGGGATGTCTTTCCATTTTTGTAGGTCTCTTTTAGTCTCTTGCAGTAGTGCTTTATAATTTTTATTGCATAGGACTTTTATGTCCCTGGTTAGGTTAATTCCTAGGTATTTTATCAATTTGGGAGTTATTGCAGATAGTATTGTTTTCTTAATTTCTTCTTTGGAGTAGTCTTTATTAGTGTAGAGGAATTCAACTGATTTTTGTGTGTTGATCTTGTACCCTGCAATATTGCTAAATCCTTCCATTAGTTCCACCAGTTTTCTTGTGGAATCTTTAGGGTCTTCTTTGTATAGGATCACGCCAACTGCAAATAGAGATAGTTTTACTTCTTCCTTTCTGATTTGGATACTTTTTTTCTCTTTCTTGTCTTATTGCTCTGGCTAGGACTTCCAGTACAATGTTGAATAAGAGTGGTGATAATGGGCATCCCTATCTTGTTCCCATTTTCAGAGGGAAGGCTGTTAGCCTTTCTCCATTGAGTATAATGTTGGCTGTTGGTTTTGTATATATGCCCCAATTATGCTGAGAAATTTCCCTCCTATTCCTATTTTGCTGAGAGTTTTTATCAGGAAAGGGTGTTGGATTTTATCGAATGCCTTTTCTGCATCAATTGATATGATCATATGGTTCTTCTCCTTTGTTTGATTTATGTGGTAGATTACATTTATTGATTTTCTAAGGTTGAATCACCCTTGTAATCCTGGTATAAATCCCATTTGACCATGGTTATGATTTTTTTTGATATGTTGCAGAAATCGGTTGGCTAGAATTTTATTGAAAAATTTTGGATCTATGTTCATAAGGGATATCGGTCTGTAATTTTCTTTTTTTGTGATTTCTTTGCCTCGTTTATGTATCAGGGTTACGCTGGCTTCATAGAAAGAGTCTGGTAGTGTTTTCTTCCTCTTCTGTTTTTGAAGAGATTGAGGAGCTTGGTGTCAACTCTTCTCCAAGTGTTTGGTAGAATTTTCCAGGGTAGGCATTTAGTCCTGGGTTTTTTTGTTGTTGGCAGTTTTTTGATGACATCTTCAATCTCTTCTTTTGCAATGGGGCTGTTTAAATTTTCTACCTCTGTTTGTGTTAGTTGTGGTAAGTAGTGTGTTTCCAGGAATTTGTCATTTCATCAAGGTTTTCAAGTTTGTTGGAGTACAATTTTTCACAGTAATCAGTTATGATCTTCTTCGCACTGCTGGATCAATTGTAATGTCACCAATTTCATTTCTTAGTTTGGTTATTTACCTCCTTTTTTTTTTTCTTTTGTCAATATAGCCAGTGGTTTGTCTGTTTTATTGATTCTTTCAGAGAACTGACTTCTGATTTTGCTGATTCTTTCTATTGTTTTTCTACTTTCTATTTCATTGATTTCTTCTCTGATCTTTATTATTTCTTTTTTATCTGGTAGCTTTTGGCTTCTTTTGCTCTTCCTTTTCTATTTGTTGAAGTTGTCAATGTAAGTTAATGATTTTGAATCTTTTTTGTTTTTTAAATGTAGGCATTTGTTGCTATAAATTTCCCTCTGAGCACTGCTTTTGCTGTGTCCCAAAGGTTTTGATATGTTGTGTTTTTTCATTCAATTGTAGGATTTTTTAAATTTCACTTTTGATTTCTTCTATGACCCAATAGTTTCTTAGTAGTGTATTATTTAGTTTCTATGTTTTTTTTTTTTTTCCTTCTTGTTCTAGTTTCATACTGTTATGGCCAGAGAAGATGCTTTGTATGATTTCCATCTTTTTAAATTTGTTGAGACTTGTTTTGTAGCCTAGCATATGGTCTCTTCTGGAAAATGATCCTTGTGTGCTGGAGAAGAACGTGTATTGTTCTGACGCTGGGTGGAGTGTTCTATATATGTCCATGACGTCCAATTGGCTTATGGTTTTATTTAAGTTCTCAATGTCCTTAGTGGTCTTCTTTTCAGATGTTCTGTCTGTAATTGAAAGTGGTGTGTTGAAGTCACCTACTATTACTGTGGATTTGTCTGTTTTTCCTTTCGTATTAGTCAGTGTTTGCTTCATGTATTTTGGAGCATTACTGTTAGGTGCACATATATTTATACTTGTTATGTCTTCTTGCTGGATTGACGCTTATTATGTAATGTCCTTCTTTATCTCTTGTAATAGATTTTGATTTAAAGTCTGTTTTATCTGATGTCAGTATGGCCACCCCTGCTCTTTTTTGTTTACTGATTGCATGGAATACTTTTCTCCATCTTTTTATTTTCAGTCTGTTTGTGTTCTTATGTCTAAGGTGTTTCTTGTAGACAGCAAAAGGATAGGTCATGTTTTTTTATCCATTCTGCCACTCTCTGCCCTTTGCATGGGGCATTTAGATCATTTACATTTAAGGGTATTACTGAAAATGAAGTGTCCACCTCCCTCACTTTGCTATTTGTTTTTTGAGCGTTTCATACTTCCTTGTTTTCTTATTCTGATTTTTCTGTTTTTGTTGGTATTTGGCTGCTTTTTTGTGATAAGCCTATTTGCTAACTTTCTTCTTTTCTTCTGAATGTTTCTTCTTGGTGATTTCTTAGTGGTTACCACATGTATTATACAACTTACAACTGTAACAATGTTTAATATATGAACAACAGTTGACACACAAGCTTAACATAATAAATCTACTCCTGATGTGCTCCTCCCCCCCCCCCATTTCTGTTGATGTGTCTCCATTACCATCAATATACAACCTATATTCGGTAAGTTTCCTTTGTACTTATTTCTTACAAACTTGATGTTGTGTCATTTGCAGGATTTAATTATTGAGTTTATTCCCTGAAAATATTATATACTTGGTCCTTATGATTGCCCATGTTGTGTTTTTTGGAGATCTCTCTTATTTTCTATTTTTTCCCCTATGTATAGATACAAATATTTATTGAATGCTCTTGCCTTTCCATCTGGAGTCCTACCTTGAGTAATACTTGCAGAGCTGGTCTAGTGGTAGCAAATTCCCAAAGCTTCTGTTTGTTTGGCAATGTGTTGATTTTCGTGTTTTTGAATGACAACTTTGCTGGGTAAAGAATTCTTGGTTGGCAATTGTTTTCTTTCAGTATTTTATTTATGTCACTCCATTGTCTTCTGGCGATTAGAGTTTCTGGGAAGAAATCCACACTGATTATTATGAATGCCCTTTGGTATGTTATACTGCATTTTTCTCTTGCTGCTTTCAGAATTCTCTCCTTGCCTTAAGTTTCCAAGAATTTTATTAGGATATGGCACAGAGTTGATCTTTTTGTGTCTTTTTAAATTGGGGTCCTTGTAGCTTCCTGTATTTGCAGGCTTGGTTCTCTGTTCATATCTGGGAAACTCTGATTATCGCTTGGAAAAACCATTTCTATGCCTTTATTGTTACCATGGTGCTCTGGGATTCCAATAATTCTAATGCTGGATTTCTCAGTGGAATCCCATATTTCCTTTTGGGTTTGTTTGCTTTTTTTTGTTATTTCTCTTAAGACTTGATAAGGTCAGTTATTTTGTCTTCTAGTTCATTTATTCTGTCTTCTGTTTGTTCAGCTCTGTTGGTAAGTGTTTCTTTTGCTTTTTCTAATTCAGTTGTTTTATTCTTCAGTTCCAGTAGTTCTTTTCAGGCTTTTCAATTACCATGCTGAATCTCTCCTTTTGTCCCTGTATTTGTTTCCTGATCTCTGCCAGTTTGTTTTCTGTGTACTTTTTGCTTTCTTTAAACATATTTAGCACCGTAGTCTGAAAGTTATTGATTCTTTGCATTATTCTGACCTCCACAGGAGAAATTTCCTCTTTTTCATGTTTTGCTTTTGACTGGTCCTTCTTCTCTTGTGATTTTGTGTTTTGCTATTTTTGTTGAGCTTGGGCCATTCTGTTACCTTTAACTTTAAATTTTGTATTCTGGTTTTTGTGGGAGAATTTTCTGATTGGACGCTTTGGTGGCACAGAGGCCAAGTGCCTGACTGCCAACTTAAAGGCTGGGGCCTGTACCCACCAGCCACTCCATGGGACAAAGATGTGGCTGCCCACCTCCACAATGACTCACAGCCTGAGGAACCCCACGGGACAACTCTCCCCACAGGGTCAGAATCCACCCAGCAGCAGGGGGCTTCATATCTTCTGAGAACTACAAGAGGGCCCTCTTATCCTTAGGGTTTTTTTTCAGTGATGATTCAGGAGTTCTGGATGCTTGATCTCTGGAATTCAATATGGATGCATGGGAAGGGGGTTTAGCTGGTTGCAAATGCTGACATAAGCGGTAGGGCTTGACTTTCCTGTGGCGAAGGTGGGGGGCTCTCTATGTCTTTCCCTCATGGGCGCCCCTGCACAGGCTCACCCGTGGTGTCCTGCTCTGGGCTCTTTCCTTCTGTGTGGCCCCGTCAGTATGAAGCATTCCTCACACCTTACTGTCTCTGCTGTTCCTTCCAGTCCTAGTGCCTGTCTGTCTTGGGCCTCAGCAAGATTCAACAGCACTCTCTCGCAGTGCCATGGTCTCCCTTTGCCCCCTCCCAATTGTGCGGCCTGTGAACTCCCATAGCCAATTTGCTCTGCCTTAATAAACATCGAGCTACAGCTTCCTCAGATTAGCTCCGTTTCCATGTTCCCTGTTAGGGGTGTTAACCAGCCCCATCCCAAAATGGCTGTGATGAGTGAGCGTTCTTGACGTTGGCAGGTAGGTTCTCCCAGCTTCTGTGCCATCCCTGCTCCTCCTCTTCCCTGCTTCTGGACTCACCCCAACTCTGCAGCACCTCAGCTGCCATCTGGAGTTCTGCGATCTCACTCTGCGCTTGTTTTTATTCATTGTTCAGTGGGTTAGTTGCTGGGGGAGTAAATGAGACCCTCCACTCACTTCGCCATCTTGCTCCACCTCAACAATTATTCTTTGGGTCAGTTGTACTAAACTTCTTGAGACCCGTGATTCGTAGAGCTATAAGCACTTTGCTCTCCCCAAAAGGAAGACAGGGAGACATGGTAAGGGGTGGAATCATTTCCCAAGCACACTGGGCTGTGCAGAAACACCCCTGCTGCCGCCTCAGCTGCAGACTGGCAGACAGCCCTGCCACACGATGCCCTAGTGTCTGCCTGTCAAATGTGGCCAGACACGACACATGCCTGGACACCCTGTGAACCGGGCACCTCTAGGGTGTCTTGTCCAAAGAAGAACACGAGAGTGAACAAAGGTGAGGCCTGCCACAGCCTCACCCCTTGGCTTTGTCTCCAGGTTGCCACTGGGCCAGGCCTAGTGGGACTTCCACAGGAGGCCATGTGGGTGGGAACATGTGCTCTGGATTCAGACGGCTTGGTGTTGAATGTTAACCCTGCCGCTTGCCAGCTGTATGGCCTGCACCAAGTCACAACTTCTCCATGCCTCAATTTCCGCCTCTGTCCAGGTCACGCCTATAATGACCTCACAGGTATGATAGGAAGATCAAATGGAAGGACACTTGTCAAGTGCTCAGCCCAGTGACGCTTCAGTGTGATTATTTATTATTATCCCTCACGGGGACTCTCATGAGCCAGTGACACAGAAACCCTGGGCCAGGAGGACAAAGAGAACAAATGCTTTGTAGCCACTGCCTGCATTCTCTTTGGGACCCACCCAGGCCAGAACATGGCTGCAGACAGCTGCCCAGCCTGCGCTGGGGGATGGAGCTCCGGGCAGCGGGCCTGGCTGCCCAAGGAGGGTGCTGGCAGCCGCTGGAGGACAGGGAAACTAGAGGAGACATCCTCAACAAAAGGCTGTTCAGGACCCTGAAAAGGTTGATTGTTCCAGCCAAGGACTGCTGAAGGCCCGGTTTCTCAGACTGTGGTGACCTCAACTCACAGCAAGAGAAATACATTACACGGCGACCCAGTAAATACGCACCTCCACACCCACACCCGAAGCACGTTTCCTGTCATAATAATCACAGCAAACATATACCTCTTACTATGTTCTGGGCCCTGTTCTAAGCATGTACATCTACATTAACTTATTCAACACGACAATAACCCCATGATTATCATCAGCATTTTATGACACAGTCCTGACCAATCAAAGCACCGTCGTTACTTCAGCAATAAAGATGTGACCCAGGTCTGGCCAATCAGAGACCTGGTGAGTGGGTGAGGGGTAGGCATATGGCCCAACCTGGGCCCATGGGTGCCAGTCTCTGCCCTTTTGCTAGAACCACTGGGAAAGGGTGCTCTTTCCGTGGGAGCTGCTAGGCTGCTGAAACTTAACATTTGGAGCTCTGGGAGCTATCTTCACCCCCGAAACAGAAAAAAGCAGAGCCCAGAAACAGAGAGTTAGAGTCTTGACAACAATATGGAAGCACCTGGATACAGCCATGCCTAAAGCTGGTTTAGTTAAGAGCCAACATACTTTTTTTTAAAGCCTTAAGGTTCTCTGGTGGTGCAGCGGTTAAGAACTCAGCTGCTAACCAAAAGGTCAGCAGTTCGAATCTACTAGCTGCTCCTTGGAAACCCTATGGGGGCAGTTCTACTCTGTCCTATAGGATCACTATGAGTCAGAATTGACTCGACGGCAATGGGTTTTGAAGGCAGTTTGAGTTGTGTTTCTTATTACTTGCAAACAAAAGATGTGACTGATTCAGGTGGTTGGGGATGAGAAGTCACTTGGGGCCGAGATGGGGGTTAGTGGCCCAGTGCAGGCAGGGGACTCACAGCGCTCGCTCTGCATGTAGCGGGTCACCCCTTCCAGGGTTAGCTCGTCCAGCAGACGCTCCTTCTGGGAGCCCAGGCCCAGTGTCTGGGAGAAGAAATTCCGCAGGAAGTCCACTAGCCAAAAAAGAAGAGAGATACCAGTGGGGCGGGCATTCGACCAGGTACACAGGGTGCCTCTGCCCCAGCTCCGGGAGCCCCTGGCCTCCCCACAACTAAAGGTACTGGCACCAACTCTGTTGTTATGTACTTTGAATGTCAGCCCTGGTGGAGGCGAGGGGGTGTCCCCCAGATCCCTGCCCGGAAATCCTCCACCAGGAATCCCACTCTCTGTGCCCCTAGGAAGATACTCACTCTCTGTTTCTCTGCCAGTGGCTCCTTCCTCAGTGTCTGAATCCGAATCTGAGTCCTGGAAGGGGTGAAAGTGGGGTGTCCAGGCTGGAGAAGTGGGGTCAAGGAGGGAGGGAAGAGGTGGGGGTGACACTGGGGATTGGGGGACAGGTTGTGGCTGGGGAGGCCTGAGGAAGTGAGGGGGAGTAGAGGGACGTGCTGTGGGCAGTGTGCAGGCTCTGGCCGGGAAACCTAGTGCTGCTCCTCCCCAGGAGCACGGCCTCCCGTGAGCAACTCATCTGTGAATGGAGCTCAGAGGGCTGATGGATGATGAACTGAGTTAACCTCAGTGAGGTGCTTAGAACGGCAGCCGGCGGGGTGAGTGTGCAGTAAGTGCTGCTTCTTCCTAGCACCCCAGGCCCTGTGCCCACATCCTCACCTCGCTTCATCCCCTTGTCCCCTGCAGCGTGGGCACACCGTCCCTCACCAGCAGCACTGCAGCCATCCTCACTGAAGTCACTCCTGTGGATAATGGCCCTTACCCCACAGAGCCCCCTACTCTGACCCCTTCAGCCTCCTCTTATCAATGTCTCCCTTGCCGGGGCTCCCACACTGCAGGTCTCTGCACCCTCTCTGCTGTCCCTCTCCACCTACCCTGAGCTGTCTACCTCACCCGTGCCCGTGGCCTCGACATAGTCACTGATGATGCCACCTCTCTGTCCCCAGATCCAGGGGTCTGTGGCCTCCTGGACGTCTCCCCGTGGAGGGCATCCAGGACCCTCACATCTACTGTTTCCCCAACTGGCCTCAGCATCTCCCCCAAATCTGCTCCTCCTCCCGGACTTCATCTTAGGGGGCCTCACTTCGTCCAGGGCATCTCCCATTTCCTGCCACAGCCCATGAGCCCCACTTGGCATCTCCCGTTTCCTGCCACAGCCCATGAGCCCCACTTGGCCCCCGCTTCCTCAAGTCTCCACCTGGTCTGGCCTGTCCTCTGGGCCCAGGCCTTGCCCTGCCTCCTCCCGACCTCCCAACCTCAGTCTCCATGTCCCGTCTCCCCTCCATGTGATGGCCCGCCTGGGCCCTGGCGCACTCCTGGATACTTCAGAGGCCTTTCTCTCTGGCTTCTCCAGTCATTTAATCATACATATCTATGAAGTCCTCCATAATGCCAGCTCCACGAGGGTGGGGACTTTATCTGCCATGGTCACCACTGAATGCCTGGCACCTAGACAAAGGCCTGGTACCTGGAAAGTCCCAGAACTATCCACCACTGAACGAATGCCTGCTGTGCTAGACCAGGGCTGGACCCTGCAATGATCCCCCGAAAACGCAGATGTGACCACCTCACTCCCCTGCTGACGACCCCCTCCCCATCACTCACTACCCTGGCTCGAGGCTTTTTGAATCGGAACCTCCCCTTCCAAATGACAGGGCTTTCTGCAAGGAACTGACCAAAACTTAATGATTTCCTCTGCTTGAATAACTTCCCCTTCCCCTTCCTTATCTCCCCCAGTGCGTATTCCTGGGTCCCCCAAGATCCAAGTGCCTTATAAAAAAGAAAACACTCTGAGCAAACGGGCCTTAATCAGAACCGCAGTACAACATTCACCCAAAAAAACTCTCTGCCGTTGGGTCAACTCCAACCTGTGGCGACCACCTGTGTGTCACAGTAGAACTGTGCTCCACAGATCGCCAGGCCTTTCTTCCCAGGCGCCTCTGGGTAGTCTCAAACCGCCAACCTTTCGGTTAGCAGCCAAGCGCATTTACCGTTTGTACCACCCTGAGACTCCCCAGCACCCCCCTTAACTATCTCTTGAAAAGCTTACAGTCCTGTGTCTCAGAGGACGGGATGTCAGACACGGTCCTGGTGTCTCTGTCTCCCCTTCAGTGGTCCCCCTCCTCCCACTGCAGGGCTCTGTCCTTCCCTTCCCATATTCCTCTCCTCTCCCTTGCAAACTTCCCTCTGAATCGAAGTCACCCTTGCCATGTCTTAACACTGTCCGGCGCATTTCTTTCTTTGACGCTTTTTAAGATTACGCAAGCTTTGCAAAAAACTTTGAATGTCAGACAATGTATAATCTGGGGCACTTGCCTTAAGGTTCCCTCACCCAGGCCTGTATTAGAAGTTTGATGTTAATTATGCCAGCTTTCTTCTCTACGTGTAAAAATCCCTTATTTTTATAGAAATGGGTCATGCATCGTCTGAGCTGCACCTTGCGGTTTTTCAGAGAACAGTATGCTATACACCCACCTCCTTCTTTTAAGCAACTGCACAGCGTTCCATTGTAGGGACGAAGCAGTTCATTTAACTCATCCATTGACGGCCATTTGAGCTGTGTCCAGTTTTGCCCCGTTGCAGGGACAATGCTGCGATTTACATCCTCCATCTCTCTCAGGGACTGAGGATCGCTTTTTAATATTAAACCTTTTTCTCTGGACCCCACATGACAGTAGTGGCACTTTGAGAGTCAGGGGAGTATGAAACCCCAGCCTGAGACGGAGCTCTCATCCCCTCAATGCCACTCTGCTGTGCCTTGTGAGGGACTTTAACCACAGCATCTCCACTGGTCTACATCTGCAAAGCCAGCTCGCATCTGTGGTTGGGCTGGAGACAAAGAGGCTCTGTGGAAGGACTCCAGGGCCCTACCCGGCCGGTGCGGCAGCTCCGCCTGCAGGGGAGGTGGAGGTGCTGGCGATGCCTTCCGGCCTCCAGCTTCTAGGAGGCAGCCCTGTCCCCCTCAGTGACTGGAAAGCAGTATCCTGAGGGTCTTGAGTTTCAAACTTCCCCTGCTCTTCCAGAAGGCAAGCTGCTTATCGACTCTGCCTCTGATGCCTCAGATTCCTCATCCGTGCAATGGGCATATCCCGCCCAGGGATATCGGGAAGGTTAAGCCAGTTGATGCATATAAAGCATTAAGCACAGAGTCAGCACTCAATACATGCTAGCCAGGAATGTAATTATCCCACTATTCCCAGCCAAAGGAGCCTAGTGGCACAAGCGGCAAGCGCTCAGCTGCTAACTAAAAGGTTGGGGGTTTGAACTCATGCAGCGCTGCCTGGGAGAAAGACCTGGTGATCCACTCCCAGAAAAATTATAGCCTCGAAAATCCTATGGGGCAGTTCTACTCTATCCCATGGGGTCGCTACAAGTTGGAATCAACTAATGGCACCTAACAACAACCATCCCCAGCCACCAAACTACGGAACACATCACAGTCTTTCCTGCCTCCAGGTCTTTGCACAAGCTACGTCCTCTGTTTGGAACACCAGTTGTCATCTTGTGTAGGAATATTCCAAGTCACTCTTCACTGACTACACTGTGTTTATCTCTCAATCTGACTCCTAGACCAGCCTGTGGATTCCTCCAGGGAAGGGGCCAGGTGCAATCTGTGACCCCACAAAGCTTACTCAGCACTCCCACAGTGCCCCTCCATTATCCCCTTAGAGGCTCATTCTCTGTGAGGGCCGTGAGTTCAGGGAACAAATCTGATGTGTGTCTCTCCTGGACCCAGCACAAATGAGGTTCAGAAGGAATGGAGAGAGGGCGGACATGGAAAGAGGGAACCTTGGAGGGCACGTCTGGGACTGATGCAACACACCCTTCTCTGATAGTCCCCAGAATCCACCATTCCCCAGAAGGCTGCACTCTTCGTTGGGGAGAGGGATTGGGGCAGTGAGCTGGGGGCCCTGGGGGAACTGGCTCCCCTCTGCCGCCTCCCCCAGCACGGGATGTAGGAACAAGTCCGTCTCTCTCCTTCCCTCCAGTCCACCCTTTTCCCCCATCTCACCTGAGCCTCCTGCACCTTCCCTGCCTGGGTCTCCAGAGGGTCAGAGGCTGGGGGAGGAGGGGGAGCAGACATGGTTACAGTGGGGGGAATGGTTAAGGGGGAATAACGGGGTTCAGAGTGGGAATGGGGGGACCAAGAAGACCCACCGACCTAGTTACACTGGGGTGAGGAGTAGAGAGGATGGGATGGGGAAAAGCTGATCTTATTAGAGTGGACATTGTTGGGAGGGGAGGTGGCTAGTGAGGGACAAAGAGGCAGGGAAGGGGAAGGTTTAGGAGCATAAAAAGGAGAAAGGAAGGGATACAGGGTATGGAAGAAGAGTTAGAAAGAGTTGGAAAGGGCATAGCAGTGTGTGTGTGTGTGGGGGGGGTTAGGTTTACAGGGTGGAGGGAAAGTTAGGAAGAAAGGAGATAGGAAGGGATACCTTGGCTGGGAGGCGGGTTTGGGAGAGAAGGTGCAGTGGGGGTGGTAGGTTTAGGAGAGGTACAGGAACTAGACGGAAGAGATAAGAGGGAACACCAGAGGTCCCCTAGCATCATACAGTTGCCCCTAACAACCAGGTACCCTTAGCAACCGGGATGGCGGCAACGAGGGTCCTTAGCAAAGAGGGTCGAAAAATATGCGATTATCAGTAACGTGGTAAAGTGGCCCTCAAAACCTCCCGACCCAGAAACCCACCAACCTAGCAACACGGATCATTTAGCAATGGACCTTCAAATCCCACTCCCCCATGCAACCTCCACCTCCCGCCCCACCGCGCCCACTCTCGGGCCCCGGGGCCTGGATCACGAAACCAGGCCCCGGCGCGGCCCGACCCTCCCACTGGGGCCCTTGACTCACGGTCCGGCTCAGCCATGGGCGCAGGGCCGGCGCCCTCGGGGCTGTCACCGACTGCTCTGTCCCGTGACGGCACCGGAAGGAGGAGGGGCAAGGAAGAGGCAGAGAACTACAACTCCCAGAAGCCATAGCGCCGCGGACTAGCTATTCTAAAAACCCGAAAGCGTCCCCCCGGATAAGGAAGATGCGCGAGGGCCGGACTACGAGTCCCAGAGGGCCGCGCGTCGGCAGCCATGTTGGTAAAGGGCGCCAGGAAAATGTGGGAACGGGTCGAGAGCTGTAGTCCATTCCAACACTCTTATTGGTCCTGGAGCGAGATTGGGCGGGACGTGAGCGATTTAGCTCACTCTTATTGGAGACAGCAGGGGGAGTGTTGGGGAATTCCCCGCAGGGCGGAAGCTCCGGAGGTCCGGGCAGAGCCCAGCGGCAGGCTGGCTGGCGGGTGGCTTCTGGGGTCCCAGAGACAGAGGGGGCCATGGCCGGGGTCGCTTGCTTGGGCAAGGCCGCAGATGCGGACGAGTGGTGCGACAGCGGCCTAGGCTCGTTGGGTCCGGACGCAGCGGCCCCTGGAGGACCGGGGCTGGGCGCAGAGCTGGGCCCGGGGCTTTCGTGGGTGCCCCTCGTCTTCGGCTACGTCACTGAGGATGGGGACACGTGAGTGAACCTTAGATTCCCAAACCGGCCCCAAGGATCCGACCTCTGATAAGATCAGCTTTACCTGATTCCCCAGTGGTCTGATCCGGCTTCCAAACCTTTACCCCTAAATCTGACCTCTGATCCTTGACTTCCTGACCTCTAACCCCCAAATTCTAACCTTTAATAAATGAACCTCCTATCCAACTTTGATCTTAACCCAATAATTTCTTTTTGTAAATTTTTTTAAAACCCAATAATTTCCGACTCTCCTTTCTTGAACTCTTGATTCCCGGTTCCCGGAATCCAATCCCTAACGCACTGATCCCAAAATCCAGTTTGACCTGATTTGGTCCTGAGACCTTTATTAGAACTCTGACTCAGCTCCTCCTGACCTCTAACCTCCAAACATGGTCTTTGATTCTTAATTCATGACTTATGAGACTAGACTTTGATTTCTGATGTTATACTTGGTCCCTGACTCTAAGATCCTGCCTTCTGAGCACTAATTTTCAAGTCTTTCATTCAGAGAGAGAATGTAAGCTCCATGAGAGCAGGGATTCATCCTTTCAACAAATAGTTATTGAACACAACCATGTGCCAAAGCCCTGGTGGTTAAGAGCTCGGCTGCTAACCAAAAAAAGGTCAGCAGTTTGAATCCACCGGGTGCTCCTTGGAAACCCTATGGGGCAGCTTTACTCTGTCCTGTAGGGTTGTTATGAGTCAGACTCGATGGCGGCGTGTTTGGTTTTTTTGGAGGGGGAGGTATCGTGCTAGGCCCTGTTTTGATGCTGGTGTTAAGATAATGAGGAAAACAGACAAAAACTTATGTCCTTATGGAGCATACATTCTGGAGAGAGGAGGGAGGCGAGGCAGAAAGTCAGGCAGAAAGAAAGACAGGAAGGAAGGAAATAAATCCATAGCCCAGAATATGGTCTGTCTTGGTAAATGCTGTGTGTGCACTTGAGAAGAATGTGCATTATGCTATTGTTGAAAGGAGTGTTTTCTAAAGGTCATTTAGGTCAACTTGGTGTATAGTGTTGTTCTAATGTACTATATCTTTGCTGCTTTTCTGTCATTTATTGAGAGAAGTATAGTGAAATGTCCAACTGTAATTGGGGATTTGTCTGTTTTTCCTTGTAATTCTATCGGTTTTTGCTTTGTGTATTTTGAAGTTCTGATATTAAGGGCTCTACTCATATTAAAATACTCCAGCTTTCTTGTGACTAGTGTTAGAATGGTATATCTTCTTCCATCCTTTTATTTTTAATCTATATGTGTCTTTATATTTAAAGGGCATTTCTTGTAAACAGCATATAGTTGGGTTTTGCTTTTTTATTCAGTCTGACAATCTCTGCCTTTTAAATGGAGGTGTTTAGACTATTTACGTTTAGTGTAATTATTGATATGGTTACATTTAAATTTATCATTTTGCTATTAGTTTTCTACTCGCCCCATCTGTGCTTTGTTTCCTTTTTCCTGCCTCCTTTTGGAATGACTGAGTATTTTTTTGTAATTTCACTTTATCTCCTTTGTTGGCTTATTAGCTATAACTCTTTGTTTTGTTACTTTAGTGGTTGATTTGAGGCAGGGGTTGCCATACTATGGCCTGTAGGCAAGATCTGGTCAGCTGTCTGTTTTTGTATGGTTATAAGGTAAGAAAGGGTTTTATACTTTTGAATGGTTAAAAAAAAAAAAAATTGAAAGAAGAGTAGTAGTTCATGACAAGTGAAAATTGTACGAAATTCAAATTTCAGTGCCCATAAATAAAGTTTTATTGGAACACAACCACCCTCGTTTGTTTACATATTGTCTATGGCTGCTTTTGCACCACAACAGCAGAGATGTGGCAGAGACCACATAGCCTGGAAAGCCTAAAATATTTGGCCCTTTACAGAGAAAATTTGCTGAAGCTTGTTTTAGGGCGTTTAGTATATAACTTTAAATTATGGTCTACTTTAAGTGATGTTATGTTACTTCACATGTAGTAAAAAAACCATTTATATAATCTGTACAAGTTGCATCTAGTCATTTCTGACTCATGGTGACCCTATGTGTGTCAGAGTAGAACTGTAATCCATAGGATTTTCAATGGCTGATTTCTTAGAAGTAGAGTTACCAGGCCTTTCTTCTGAGGTGCCTCTGGGTAGGCTCAAACCCCCAACCTTTCTGTTAGCAGCCGAGCTTGTTAACCATTTACCCCGCCAGGGATGTCATATGTTGTTGTTGTTAGTTGCTGTCTGGTCAGTTCTGACTCACGGTGACCCCATGTGTGCAGAATAGAACTACTCCATAGAATTTTAAAGGCTGTGACCTTTCAGAAGCAGATTGCCAGGCCTGTCTTCTGAGGTGCCTCTGGGTGGGTTCGAACTGCCAACATTTCAGCTGGTAGTTGCGCACTTAACTGTTTGTGCCATCCAGGGACCTAAACAAAACAAATGAAACCAAATCAGTTGCTGTCAAGTTGATTCCGACTCATAGCAACCCTATAGGACAGAGTAGAACTGCCCCATAGAGTTTCCAAGGAGCCCCTGATGGATTTGAACTGCCGACCTTTTGGTTAGCAGCCGTAGCTCTTAACCACTATGCCATCAGGGTTTCCCAGTGACCTAGGGACTCCATATAAAATATACATTAGTATATTTCCATTTGTTCCTCCTGTCCTTCATGCTATTGTTGTTATACGTTTTACTTATACATATGCTGTAAACTCCACAAAAATTCTTATGTGTTTGTAGTTACTATTTTTGGTGTTTCTCATTCATTTGTTTAGATCTGTATTTCATTTGATATCATTTTCCTTTTGCCTGAAGGACTTCTTTTTTTTTTTTCTTTATTGTGCTTTAGGTGAAAATTTATATCTCAACTTAATCTCTCATACAAAAATTTATACACATACTGTTATGTGACACCAGTGGCAATCCCTTTAATATGACAGCACACTCCTCCTTTCCACCCTGGGTTTCCCATGTCCATCCAACCACCTCCTGTCCCTTTCTGCCTTCTCATCCTGCCTCCAGACAGGAGTTGTCCATTTAGTCTCATGTATCTGGTTGAACTAAGAACCACACTCTTCATGAGTATTATGTTTTATCGTCCAGTCTAATCTTTGTCTGAAGAGTTGGCTTTGGCAATGATTTTAATTCTGGGTTAACAGAGGGTCCAGGGGCTATGTCTTTGGGGGTCCCTCCAGTCTCAGACCATTAAGTCTGGTCTTTTTACTAGAATTTGAGTTCTGCACCCCACTTTTCTCCAGCTTCATCAGGGACTCTGTGTTGCGTTCCCTGTCAGGGCGGTCATTGGTGGTAGCTGGGCACCATCTAGTTCTTCTGATCTCAGGCTGATGGAGTCTGGTTTATGTGGCCCTTTTGTCTCTTGGCCTAATATTTTCCTTTTGTGAAAGACTTAACATTTCTTGTAGTGTTGGTCTGCTGGCGATTAACTCTTTCAGCTTTTGTATGTCTGAAAACATCTTTGTTTTGCCTTCATTTTAAAAAGATATTTTCCCTGAGTGAAGAATTGTAGGTTGACAGTCTTTTTCTTTCAGTTCTTTAAAGATGTTTCTCCACCATCTTTTCTCTTGCATTATTTCCTATGTGAAATCTGCTGTCACCCTTTTCTTCCTCTGTATTTAAAGTGTTTTTTTTTTTTTCCGCTGACTTAACATTTTGTGTTTATTACTGGTTTTGAGCAGTTTGGTTATGATGGGTCTTGGTGTAGTTTTTTCATGTTTTTTGTGCTTGGAGTTCACTGAGTTTTTGGATCTGTGGGTTTATCATTTTCCTCAAATTTGGAAAAATTTTTTTCAAATATTTTTTTCTGCCCTCCCCTCTTTAGGTACTTCCATTACACATATATTAGGGCCACTTGAAATTTTCCCACAGCTCACTAATCCTCTTTTCATTTTTTTGGATTGTTTTTTCTCTGTGTTTCATTCTTGATAATTTATATTGCTGTGTTTTCAAATTCACCAATCTCTCTTCTCCAGTGTCTAATCTGTTCTTAATCCCATTCAGTACAAGTTTCATCTTTGATGCTGTAGTTTTCATCTCCAGGAGTTTGAGTCTTTTTCTTTTATCTTCCATGTCTCTACTGAAATTTTTGAACATATAAAATACAGTTATAATGACTTTTAATGTTTTTGTTTGCTACTTCTAACATCTGTGTTATTTTGGGGTCAGTTTCAATTGATTGACTATTGTCATTATGGGTAGTGTTTTCTTGCTTCTTTGCATGTCTGGTAATCTTTGATTAGATGCCAGACATTGTGAATTTTGCCTTGTTAGATGCTGGGTATTTTTGTATTCCTATAAATATTCTTGATTTTTGTTCTGGGATGCCATTAAGTTGCTTGGGAGCAGTTTGACCCTCTGAGGTTTTGCTTTTATGATTTGTGAAGTGGGTCAGGGCAGTGCTCAGTACAGGGCTAAAGTTATTCCCCACTACCAAGGCAAGACCTCAAGTATTCTGCCCAAATGCCCTGTGAATTGCGAGGTTTTCTCATCTGGCCAGTGTGAACAGGCACTATTCCTGGTCCTGTGAATGACAAGGACACTGATCTCTGAGCCATTTGGATGTCTTTTTTCCCCAGACTCAGGTAGTTTCCTTACTTGCATATGCTGATCAGTGCTCGCTCTGTGCAGCTCTCTCCTCTTGGGAACTCTGTCCTGCTAATTGTAGCGACCTTTGTCTTCCCAGACGCTCAGCTCCATCTTCTCAAGTCAGACAGTCTGCTGGGCTCTGCCTGGGTTCTCCCTCTTCAGTAAGCCGTGGCTTGGAAAACTCTCTCAAGTCAGTAGGCAGTGGCATTTGATCATAGGGCTCACCGTGTTTGTTTTCCATCTCTCAGGGATCACTGTCATTTATTGCATAATGTGCAGTCTTGAGAACTATTGTTTCATATATCTTGTCTCATATGTTTTGGTTGTTTCAGGTGGGAGGGAAATCTGGTCCCTATCTCTTCATCTTGGGTGGAAGCAGAAGTCCTGCTTTATGAGCACTGCTGAGTTAACTGTGGTCTCTGATCCTCCTAGATATCTCACAGCTGGTTCCAGAACTGTAGTCATAATGCTTACCACCCAGTAGGTGCTCCATGTTTGTTGAATGAAAGAATGCGGGAGTACTTGACCTCTGCCCTCTGACCCCTGCCTTTGCCCTCAGGGTACTGCACCTGGCGGTGATTCATCAGCACGAACCCTTCCTAGATTTCCTCCTGAGCTTCGCAGCCGGTACCGAGTACCTGGACCTGCAGAATGACCTGGGCCAGGTGAGCCACCAGGGGCCAGTGTAGGGCTGGGGGGCCAGGGTTCTCGGTGTGACCCCTAACCTTTGCCCTCTGTTTCTGCAGACAGCCCTGCACCTGGCGGCCATCCTGGGGGAGGCATCCACGGTGGAGAAGTTGTACGCGGCAGGCGCTGGGTTGCGCGTGGCAGAGCGTGCGGGCCACACGGCACTTCACCTGGCCTGCCGCGTCGGGGCACACGCCTGCGCACGTGTGCTGCTCCAGCCCCGCCCCCGGCGTCCCAGGGGAGCTCTTGACATCTACCATGCCCCAGGCCCTGACCACACCCCTGACACTGACTATGCCCCTGTTGCCTTATACCCCGATCCTGACTTGGAGAAGGAAGAGGAGGAGAGTGAGGAGGACTGGAAGCTACAGCTAGAAGCTGAAAACTACGAGGGTGAGGGTCCTCATGACTGGGAAGGACTCAGGCCCCCATTGGCCCAGGGAACCTGGCTCTGGACTCGGCTTCCCATACTCAAGACCCAGCCACTCAGGAAGTAAATCTAGGCTTCGGGGACCCCAGAGCATTGAGAACTGGACATGTGGGGCCCAGGACCCCCTCTGGAAGCCCCAGATAAGCAGGCACCCAGGCATGTCACCCACAGGCCCAGAGCTACCAGGATCCAGTTATTAGGACCCAGGCTCCCTACCTGCAAGGCACAACCCAGCCTGGATACCTACCTCCACCTACAAGCCCTAGCCCACCCAGGCCTGAGGAATTCAAAGCCCAACCTTCTATGAAACTCTGGCACCCGAGGTCCCCAGAGATAGGTATCAGAGTTTAGGGGCAGCCCCTCTCAGCCAGACCTCGTGGGGAAAAAGGGTTTGTCTACCTGGGGCCCTGGCATTTGAGTCTCAGGTCCTCCACCTGGAGGCCCAGCTACCTCTGACCAGGCCCCTCCACAAATGGACTGAAATCATCTGGGACCCAGTGTTTGGGCCCATCCTCTCCCCAAGGTCAGAGGCCCCTCAGCTCCTCAGCAGTCAGGAGTTTGGGACCCAGGTCCTTTGTGAAATAAGACCAGAGACTCAGGCCCAAGATCTAGACCTCAGGGACCATTTCTCAGTCCGCCCAAGACCAGGCCTCCACCCAAAGACCACAGTCCCTCTACTGATAGCGCCCAGACATCCTGCAGCTCAGGCATCGGGACCTGCCCGCAGGCCCCAGACCACCAGGAGATGTAGGCATCTGGGACCCAGCTGCCTCATTGGCGTACCCCAGAATTCTGGTGCCAGACCCCATGCCTGATCACCCCCAGGCCACATGGCCCTATTCCAGGATCATGGCATTTGGGACCCAGGCTCCTCACCCCCGTCACCTGACACGTGTCACTCTGTCCCCAGGCCACACCCCACTACATGTGGCCGTCATCCACAGAGACGCTGAGATGGTACAGCTGCTCCGGGAGGCCGGAGCTGACCTCAACAAACCGGTGAGCTGCCCTAGGGCAGGGTGTGGGAGACGGGGGCTTGCCCCCAGGGTGGGCCCACTGACCGCCCTTTCGCCGCCCCTCCCAGGAGCCCACGTGTGGCCGGAGCCCCTTGCACTTGGCTGTGGAGGCGCAAGCGGCGGATGTGCTGGAGCTTCTCCTGAGAGGGGGCGCGGACCCTGCCGCCCGCATGTATGGCGGCCGCACCCCACTGGGTAGTGCCACGCTGCGACCCAACCCCATCCTCGCCCGTCTCCTCCGAGCCCACGGAGCCCCTGAGGACGAGGATGACAAGCCTGGCCCCTGCGGGAGCAGCAGTGACAGTGACAGCGGAGATGAGGGTGTGAGTGAGGCAAACGGGCAGGTGGGAAGGGGCAAAAGAGAAAGCAGGCTGTGCGTGAGCCCAGCCCCGGCTGGTGTGACAAGAGAACTCACACGATGGTGCCCGGGATGCCGGGCAGCAGTCGGGGGAACGTGGGTGGTGGTGGTTGAAGCTGAAGGCCGTGGCAGAGGTGGGGGAAGGACCTTGGCTGTACCAGCTGGTGGGTGGCAGCATGGGGAGTGAGTTTGGGGAGGAAGAGCTGGAGAACTCAGGCTGCTGGAAGATGACCTTGAGCAGCAGTGACCTGAAAACTGGCAGTGGTGGGTAAGACCTTAGCCAGCGGGGAGGAGAGGTTTAGTTGGAGAACGCAGGCAGCAGAGATACTGCCTTGAGCAAGAGAAGACATTGAGCAGTGGAGGAGAGACCTCAGGTGGCAGAAGTTGTTGAAAAACGGGGCCAGCAGCAGGAACAGAACTCAAGTAGTGGTGGGGGAGCCCTGGTGGCACAGTGGTTAAGAGCGCGGCTGCTAACCAGAAGGTCGGCAGTTCGAATCCACCAGCCATTCCTTGGAAACCCTACGGGGCAGTTCTACTCTGTCCTCGAGGGTCGCTGGGAGTCGGAACTGACTTGGCAGCAGTGGGTTTATTTCGTCTGAGTAGTGGTAAGAGGATTCAGGCTTTGGAAGAAATGATCTTGAAAACAGTGGCTTGAGAACTAGGAGCAGGGGAACTCGGGCTTTAAGGAAAGACCCAATTTTTAGGGTGGGGGTGGAAGAACTTGGGCAGTGGGCAAGGTGGCAGCTGCCTGAGTCCCTCTGCCTGGCCCCCTTCTGTTCCCAGGATGAATATGATGACATTGTGGTCCACAGTGGCCGGAGCCGAGACCAGCTACCTCCCACCCCAGTCGCAAATCCTCTTCCTGATGACCCTGTCTAATTTGTTTAATTGTTAATATAATTTCAAATATAATAAAATCCCAGTTCTAACCACCAGAGGGGTCCCTTTATTCCTGTGTCCTTGCCCCTCCAAAGTCAAGTGCTACACAGCCATGGTGGTTTTCTCTGTGCTTTATTCACTCAGAGGGGTTGGAATGGATTAAATGGGTGTTGGGGGAGGGGTCCCTTTTCCTGAGTCGGGTCTAAGCCAGCCCCCCTACCCAGGTCAGCGTTGTCCCCTCAGGCCTGGTTCCAAGGTACACACTTTTGCTCACTCCAGCCAGGTTGGGGAGTGGAGTAGGGTGCCAGGTGAGGAGGCAGCTTTGGGGGTCAACAGTCCTAAGCCATAAGGATGTGTGGGAAGAAGGAGGACATGAGGTCGGGGGTCAGCCCTCCTTCCTGAGTTCTTCCCCTAGCATCTCTGTCGCCTTTTTCAGCTCATCCCTCATGTGCTTCAGCTGCTCCAACTCATGTTCCTGGTGGGATCAAGAATGGAATGGTCTGCACCCACCTTCAAAGGCAGGCCATCTCAGTGGTTGCTGGTGAATGTGGGTGGGCCATGTTAGTTCCTAAAGGGCAGCCAGCAGAGGTCACTCTAGCCATCATGGACCAGCAGTGACGGCCATATTGGCCAGAACCCTGCAAGAGTTATGTTGGTCAGTGGGACGCAGCAGTGCAGCCATGAGCAGTGGACACGGGATTAGCAAAGGTGCCCACCATGACTCATTTGTGTGTGATGGCTGTTTTGGCTACCAATCATGGTGACATCTTTTCACGTTCCAGCAAAAATGGTGTCCATCTATAGCCCAGTAAACGAGGCATGGCGACCACTGTTCATGGCGGCCAGCTTGCTCATTATGGACTACCAATGGTGGCTAACTCCGATGCTTGTGTGCCATCTTGATTACTGTAATCTCAGTGCTGCCATCTAGGCTAAGTAGAGGCCTCTCTTGGATATTGCTACCTCTGGTGTCAGTCTTGGAGCCCTGGTGGCGCAGTGGTTAAGAGCATAGCTGCTAACCAAAAGGTCAGCAGTTTGAATCCACCAGCCGTTCCTTGGAAACCCTATGGGGCAGTTCTACTCTTGTCTTACAGGGTCACTACAAGTCAGAATTGACTCGCCGGCAATGGGTTTGGTTTTTTGGGGGGCTAAGTTTTGGTTACTCCAATCTATTCATGATGGATCTTGCTGTTGATGGCCCAACACTGGTACCATTTGGGTGTAACTCCACTGACCATCTGGTCGACCCCACGCCCCCCTGCCTTGGTGCAATGACAGCTTGGCGCTGCCTTCCCTCCACTCACCTTCCTCTCTGCAGCCTCTTCCTTCTCCCCGGGCTCGGCTGCTGGGTGGGGGTGACGATGCAGCGAGTCCTCGTGCCTCTCCCCGCTGCCTCTCTCTGCCCCCTGCCACAGGCTGCGGCCCCCGCCTACTACCTGCACCCCCTTCTCCTCTGCCTTGAACTGGGCTGTCTCCTCATCACTGGCCTTCTCTGCCACCCGCTTCTGGGGGCCCCCTCCATTCTCCAGACGCTGCTTCCACATGTCCTCGAACGCCTCCATGGGCCCCCTCCTCTTCTCCTCCTCCTCCTCCTCCTCCTCGGCCTCCTGGTGGAGCAGGCTGTGGAGCTGCTCACGGACGGCCTGTTCCTGGACCTCAGACTTGTGGGTCCTCTCTGCTGCCTCCTCTTCTTCCTTACCCCTCACCTCCTGGCTCGACCTTGTCTTCCCAGCCTCCCACTTCTTGAAATCCCCACCCAGCAGACTTTTCTCGTCTGCGGATGCACAGCTGTAGGGCTCTGTCTGGCACCTCTCTGATGGAAAGAGAGAGAAACTCCCTGTGCATCAAATGGGGACACAGACCTAGAAGCGTTCCGGGATTTGCCTGCGGTCCCAGAGTTCCCGGAACTGGGAGAGGGGTCAGGGGCTGGGGGGCGTTCTCTGCCCCCACCCTGTACCTTTGCAGGGAGCCCGAGGATGGGAATGCCAGGCAGGAACCGGCTAGCCCGTATGGAGCAGGTCTGGGAATGAGAAGGGGACACCCTCCCCACAGGCAGCCCTCAGAGGCCATGTGGCTAGGGGAGCAGAGCTGGGCAGAGCCGTGAGTGGGCAGGGGCTCCGGAAAGGGCCTGGGGCTCCTTACCTCTGTGGAGGAGAGCAATGCAGGGTCCTCTCTGGGGCTGGCCCAGCGTCAGCACCTCTGTGACCACCTCTGCCAGACAGCGGGTCAGCTGGGGGCAGGGGGGAGGGGTCAGAGAGGGGATGAGGCCAGGGGAGATGGGGATGGGATGAGAGCAGTTGGAGGGTTAGATGGGAGATGAGGGTCACAGACGAGGCTGCGCAGGGAGGGGTGGGGCTCCAGGTGAACTTGGGCGGGGCAAAGGGGTCCATCCAGTCCTCACCTCCTTGGAGGGTCTGGGCGCCAGGGGAGCTGCGGTAGCTGCAGAGGAAGGAGGAGAGGGTGCTGGGTTTGGGCACCCTGCGCTGTCCCCGGTGCTGGTCCCAGCTCAGTGGGCATCTGGGCACCCACACGTCGCCTCCCCAGCCCACCTCCAGGTATACCGCCCCACCTCGAGGTCAGCCTCGTGCGGCCTCTAGTCCCCCACCCGCGCCCTGGGCCCGCCCGTCCCCGTGCCCGGTCACCCGAGTCACGCCGAGACCCCTCACGGTTTCGGGCACTCACCTGCCCCCGCCAGCAGCGCCAGCAGCGGGGGCAGCAGTAACACGGAGGCGGGCCCGCGGCGCTGCATGGTGGGCGTCCGTGCTGGGGTCCTCGGCACTGTGCCCGCCGGGCGGCCGCTCCTTATAACCTGCACCTGTGGCCCCGCAGGGCAGGAAGTGACATCACCGCCGCCCCCAGGGCGACAGCTGCGGTGCGGCCCACCGGCTTGAGACCCTCAATTATTCATGGGGGCCCACGCCGTGCACCCGCTGCCCCTCGAGGCTTCCGGCACATGAGCGCCAGCTGGAGGGTGGAGGCTTCTCTTCCCGGAGAAACGGGCTGATGAGCTCCCCAGCTGCATTTGAAGGCTGACTGGCTTCCACTCTAGCCCCAGCCACTTACAAGACGACCTCAGGCAACACCTCCCCTTCCAGGCCTAGATTTTCCCATCTGGAAAGTGGGCTTCACAGATCCGCTTCCTCAGAGGTTGACTCCTGGCCTGAGTCCCAGCTCCCCCATACCAGCTGTGCAACGCTGGGACAGTTGCTTAACCTGTTACTGTCAGCTGCTGTCAGGTGGCCCCTGACTCATGTTGACCCCAAGTCAGTGGAACATAATGCTGTGTGGTCCCGTGCAATTCCTGTGATCAGTTGTGGACTGGACCATTGTGATCCATGGGGTTTTCACTGGCTGATTTTAGGAAGTAGATCACCAGGCCTTTCCTCCTAGTCCATCTTGGTCTGGAAGCTCCGCTGAAACCTGTTCAGCATCACAGCAACACACACGCAAGCCTCCACTGAGGGACAGATGGTGGCTGTGCATGATTTGCACTGAGAATCGAACCCGGGTCTGTGCGCAGAAGTCAAGAATTCTACCACGGAACCGTCGTGCCACCTCTTATTGTTAAAATACCAGTTATGTATTTTGATATCTATAACAAAACAGACGCCATCTCAACCGTTTCTCCCGTACAGTTCGGTGACAACCACAGATGCCTCTTGGCCTCTGTAGGATGTTTCCTCGTCTGTAAGAGAGGGCCGCTGGCAACCTACTCCACAGCTCGCTGGTGAGGTCTGTACAGCACTGAGGACAGTGCCTGACATTGGGAACGGCAGCGTTCCCAGCATGTTCTTCATTCCAGCAATTTTTATTGAGCACCTACTGTATGCCAGGCCCCGCTCTTGGACCCCTGGGGCTAGAGCCGAGAATGAACTGGTAAACACCTCTTCTCTCTTGGAGCTGACTTTTGAGGAGGGGGAGACGGATAAGACTCAGATACACGACAGGAAGTGGGAAATGGCTGTGGTGCGTCCAGTAGAGTGCAGACGTGGGTGCCGAGCAATGGGGCCCGGGGCGGTCCGGAAGTCTTCTCCCAGGACGTGGTATTTGGCCTAAGGCCTGATGGATAATATGGAGCCAATCAGACAGGATCTGGGGAAGTGTGGTCCAGGTAGGAAGACTAGCGTATGCAAACGCCCAAGTCAAGAAGGAATTTGGAGCAGTAGAGCCACAAGGCAGGTTGGGGCTGGCCAGAGCAAGACAGAAGAGATGGGTGGAGCAGGAAGGCAGGGGGTAGACGTGTGAGGCCATGATGACAGCTCTGCGCTTTCCCCAGTGAGATGGAACCACGGGAGGCCTCTGAGTGGAGAAGGGACGGGATGGGACTCAGGCGCTCACAGGGCCCTCTGGCTACGTGCGGGAGCAGGGAGATGGTGAGGAGGCTGCTGGGAGGATCCAGATGGGAGAAAACAGTGCACAGGACTGGGCTGGGGGCCGTGGAGGAAAGAGGTGGGCACATTCTGGATGTATTTTGAAGGTGGAGCTCCCAGGACTTGCTGAGGGACTGGACATGGGTGTGAGAGAAGGGAGGCGTAGTGGAGTACTTGGAGGGTTGTGGCCTGAGCAACTGGGAAGGTGGCTCCTGTTACTGAGATGGGACACCAAGAAGAAGAGCAAGTCTTGGTGAAAACATCAGAAGAGCCGTCTGATATCCGTCTCACTGAGTCTGTGATGCCTACTGGACCCCTCCGTGGAGCTGAGGAAGGGGCAGCTGGATGAGGAGCTGGGGGCTGAGGGGGGAGTGGAAGCCGGGGTCAGAGCAAAGGAGCCCTTGGAAGGTGACTGCCCTGGCTTGTCCCAGGGGAAGGAGGACTCGGCATTCTCACTGGTGGCCCCTGAACAACCCTCCATGTCCTCTGAGGGTTGCTGGACACCTCTAGGCATGGTCCTTGCAGCCATAGTCCCCTTTGATGACTTAGCACCTCTGAGCAATCGCCCAGCACCTCCCGGAAGGTTGGGCAGGGGCATCAGATCCACAAAGCTCTCTGTCCTGACCATTTATTGGGGACTTTCTGCTCAGCACTGCTGAGGCCAGAAGAAGGGAAGAAGGAAGGAGGGAGAGAGGGAGGCCTCCTTCCCCCATCCCCAGACAACCCATTCCCAGTGCAGGCCGGGGCCCCATGACCACAGGGTCATTGCCGGGCTCCGAGGCCAAGGTTAGGGCATCAGGAGGTGGAGCCTGGAGTCCAGGGGCCCCGGCATGGAGCTGATGTGAGGAACAAAGATGTCGGGATGGATCCCAGGTGTTCAGGGTGCTCTAGCTCCATGAGACAGCGACAGCCCCACGGGCAGATGCGGACAGCTTCTCAGCTCAAGGCAGGCTGGTCTAGGAGCTGGGCGTCCGGGGCTGGTTGGGACCGATGTACCGGAGAGGCACGTGGGCAGGGGCCGTGATCCGATCGGTGCTGAGGTAGGGCTGGAGGGCGGGGGGTACAAGGACCGAGCCATCCTGAGGACAGAGCAGGCCTTAGAGTACTGCCCCTGCCCCGGCCCCCCACCCGCCTCTCGGTTGGGGTCCTTCCCCCACCTCACCTTTTGCTGATAGCTCTCCAGGAGGGCAATGAGGAGACGGGGGACAGCACAGGCTGTGGCATTCACCTGGGAGAGAGGCACACTCAGGGCTGGGCTCCGGAGGGGGCTCAGGAAGGGGCTCAGGGCTGGGCTCAGGAGCGGGTTCAGGAAGGGGCTTAGGGCTGGGCTCAGGAGGGGGCTCAGGGCTGGGCTCAGGAGGGGGCTCAGGAAGGGGCT
>NW_004444143.1:3464864-3488171 GCF_000243295.1 Trichechus manatus latirostris
GGGTTCAGAAAGGGGCTTAGGGCTGGGCTCAGGAGGGGGCTCAGGGCTGGGCTCAGGAAGGGGCTCAGGAGGGGGCTCAGGGCTGGGCTCAGGAGGGGGCTCAGGACAGGGCTCAGGAATAGACTCCAGGACTGAGCTGCAGCCCGCTTGGCCACACGGAGGGGTTGAGGGGCGGGTCTAGAGAAGTGGAAGCCTTCGGGGACAGAGGAGAAGAGGCTCGGGCCCTCACGGTGTGGGCGAACCGCAGCTCCCCGTCGTCCGTGTGGAACAGGATGTGGAGGCGGCGGCTCTGGAAGTCCGTGCAGTTGGACGCACTGGTGACCTGGGGAGCGGGCTTAGAGGATCAGCTGTGTGGGGCCATCCCACCCTCTCTCCTGGCCCTGTATCCTCCTGCAGCAGGGGCTCACCTCTCCAAAGCGGCCGCGGCCTGGCATCCAGGCCTCAATATCAAACTTGCGGTAGGCGGGAAGGCCCAGTTCCTGGGTGGGCATGTCCAGGACCCTGCGGCCAAGGAGGGAGACGTGGCGATGGTGAGCGGAAGAAGGGTGAAGGGGGAGGTGGAGAGGGAGGAGTCAGGGGCGGAAATGGAGGTGATCAAGAGGACCGGGTGGAAAAAGAGGAAAACGTAGGTAAACAAGGAGGAAATGACAGTAGCGAAGGGGAAGAGGCTGGGACAGAGCGGGTGGTGGGACAGCAGGTGGACAAGGAAGTGGAGGGGAAAGGAGCTGATGGGAGACGAGGAAGAAGGGGGAGGGCAGGTGGCAGAGTTGCCTGGCCCTTCACCATGTCCGTCCTCGCCTCTGATAATAGCGCCGTTTTTTGTAATGGGTCACACAGAAAAAAGCCCGCCTCTCTCAGTATCTCTGAAAGCTGTGTGGCTGATAGAGAAAAGGGCTTACAATGTCTGGGTCGTACCCTTCATGGAAGGGTGTGTCTCCCCCCTCCACACCTTCGCACTGGATGGTTAAAAGCCATCTTGGGCCCTGGGATGAAGGCAACACCCTAGGGACAGGGGCAGCGAGAAGGAAGGGGCCTGGGTCCCCAACACTGGAATGTCCTGGAGTGCTTAGGCTTCTGTTATTTTAGGTTTGCGTTACAGCAACCAATCCCATAATTCCAATACAGAAAAAAAGGGGCAAAGAAGAAGAGGATGGTGATGAAGTTCAAGATGAGAAGGAATAGCTTCCCTCAGCCAGTACCCAGCCGTGCCCTCTTGACTCCACACCGGAAGTGCAAGCCGACCACCACCACCCCCTCGCCCCTCTCCACACCGGCAGTGCAAGCCGACCACCATCGCCCCCCCTCCCCTCTCCACTCCTGAAGTGCAAGCCGACCACCACCACTCCCTCGCCCCTCTCCACACCGGAAGTGCAAGCCGACCACCACCACTCCCTCGCCCATCTCCACACCGGAAGTGCAAGCCGACCACCACCACTCCCTCGCCCCCTCCACTCCACTCCGGAAGTGCAAGCCGACCACCACCACCCCCTTGCCCCTCTCCACTCCTGAAGTGCAAGCCCACCCCCCTCCACTCCGGAAGTGCAAGCCCACCACCCCTCCCCCCCACACACCGGAAGTGCAAGCCCAGCTCCTTTAAGATCTCCATCTGAAGGGACAGGAACTCCTCCAGCAGCTGCGTACTCTGCTCTAGCCCCGGGCCTGTCACCCCAAACATCTCCACCTGGGGCAGGGCAGGGGGCACAGGGGTCAGGAGGCCCCGGGCTGTTGGGGTGACCCCCTGCCCCAGGCTATACCAACCTTGGTGAAGTGGTGCACTCGATACAGCCCCCACGGCTCCTTTCCCGTGTCCGTCTCCGCCCGGTAGCAGGTGCTAGAACAGACCATCCTGGAGGGTAGCAGGTGAGGCTGGGTCAGGGAAGGGAGAGCGAATGGCACAGGTGGGGACAAGGTCTTAAGGAACTGGGCGTCACCTGACTGGCAGGTCCCTGAAGGCCACAGTGTGGTCCATGAAGTAGCCTGGGAGGAAAAGGGGGCAGGACAGGGTCAGTGGGGGTCACCACCAGCCCCTGGAAATCCTTGTGAGAATTAGGAAAGACAGTCCGCCCTGGCGGTACATGGCTGGATCTTCACTATACTGTTCTGCAGTAGACAGCTCACACAACGGTCCTGGGTAGGTGTCCCTCAGCCCCCAGGATGCTCCCAGTTGTCCACCCACAATCCCTCCTCTCTGAGGACACAGGAAGTGACCTCCTGCCCAGGCCCAGCTCACCTGCAAGCCCCACCTCTGCTGTCCCAGCCAGGTTGAGGTCCTCAAAGCGGGAGGGGTCGATGTTGTAAATTTGGGATGGGTTGGCGTTCGGTGTCATTCCACAGCCTTCCTGGTGAAGGAGGCCGGGCCACGGGGGCCAGGGGACAAGTAACCCCAGGCCCCTGGTTCTGCAGTCACAACCTCCCACCACTCCCCAGGAAGGTCCAGACTGCCCTGGCCTCCTTCCTACAGCCTGCCGCCCTCAACCCAGCGCCAGGTGGTCTCCCTGCCAGGACCCCCAGAACCAGGGCCGGCACACAGCTGGGCCTCACTCACAAACACAGCTCCTCGGAGGAGGTCTGGCACCGTCATGGGGATGAAGCCCTGTGAGGGGAGAGGACCGGGTGAGGAGTGGAGTGGGGAGCCCACAGCGGACCCCAGGCTTGGGTCTGAAGAAAGGACACTGCAGAGCGAGCTAACGGTGCCCCGTCAGTCCACATTCCATCCACCTCAAAGGGAAGTGAGGAAGGCCAGAGCAGTGGGTGAGGAGCTGGCCCCAGGGACCTGGTGTCCCTTTCACAGTGTCCCTGTCACTGCTGCCCTCTCTGCTGTGTCCCAAGCTCTCCTCAGCTCCAGTGCCTCCACTCAGCCCATCCCACACAGGACAGTTGGAGGTGTTCTCCAGCACAAACCGGACCACGTCCCTCCTCTGCCTAAGGCCTTACATGGCTCCCCAGTGCCCTTGGGAAATGTGTGAACCCCTCAGTATGGCCTGCAAGGCCCCATGCAGTCAGCCCCTGCCACAACCCCCCCCCCCCAGTTTCAGTGGACACCATGTATCCCAAGCCTGCAGATAGGCGGTGTTGTGCCACAGTTCAGAGCACAGGCTCTGAGGTGGGGATAAAGACAGCACCCCCTCGTGAAGCTGTCGTAAGAGTTGAATGTGCCAATAACATGCAAACAGCTCCAGGAGCAGAGCTCACCCCTCCTCCCCGCAACCCTCCCAGTTCAGCACGCAGCCACCTTCTCCAGGCAGCCTTCCCATCCTGGTCCATACCCGCTGGACGAGTTTGTTGAGTGTGAAGTTAACCAGGCCGTGCTGCAGGAGGGCCCCGGCCCCACGCAGGTAATAGGAGCGGTGGCCAGACACGTGGGACAGGCGCCTGGGAGACAGACAGGCAGGCAGGCGGGTGCATGTGGGCCAGGGCTGGGGCGGGGAGGGGGAGCTAACACCTGGGGGGTAGAGGCCCAGCTGCCAGGCAGGGCCAGGGCATAAAACATTCATGCCAGGGTATGGTCCTGGCAGTCCACACCCCGTGCTGAGCCTGAGGCAGGAGCCGGGTGCCAGCTGCTGGGATGGGGATGGCTGCGCCGAGGGGGCGGGAGAGGGGCTCACTTCTGACGGATGATATCCAGCTTTTCGCCGATTTCCAGGTGACCCCGGGGTTGGAAGGAGAATGCTGGATGTGGGTAAAGCGCAATGGGTGTTAAACGGGAACCTAATTTGCTGTGTAACTTTCACCAAAAACACAGTAAAGTATTATTATTATTTTTTTTTTAAAAAAAAGCACTACGTAAGACAGGGAATTTGTCTTGGAAAAAGTACAAGCAGAATGCTCTGTAGCAGCAAGGATGGCGGGACTTCGTCTCACATACTTTGGACATGTTATCAGGAGGGACCAGTCCCTGGAGAAGGACAGTGAAAAACAGGAAGACCCTCAACAAGGTGGACTGACACAGTGGCTGCAACGATGGGCTCAAACATAGCAAGGACCGTGAGGATGGCGCAGGACTGGGCAGAGTTTCCTTCTGTTGTACACGGGGCTGCTATGAGTTGGAACCGACTCCACACACCTCACAACAAGACAGGGAACAGAGAAAGAGGACTAGAGAGACAGAGGGAAGACAGAGAAGGAAGCTGAGAAAGGAAAAGAGGAAAGAGAGAAAGGAAAAGAAAGGGAAGAGAGAGAGAGAAGCAAAGAGATGGGATGATAAAGAAGGAAAGAGAGATGAACGGGGAGGAAGACCGGAAGGCAGAATCAGAGAGGAGAGGAAGAGATGGAGAGAGCAGACTTGGAGAGGAAGAGAGAGAATCCGCTAGACGCACCCACAGCCAGGGAGGAAGAGCCCGAGAGAGATGAGGACCGAAATGGGGTCAAAGACACACGCATGCCCCCCAGAAGGGAGACAGGGCAGGAAGCCAAATGAGGGGAGGGGGGAGAGAGAACAAAACCCAAGAACTGGCCCCAGGGACAGCGAGGGCCCAGAGGGGCAGGAAGATGGTGCCAGGGTTCTGCAGGGCCCAGCCACAGCTGTAGACCCCAGAAGCCCCCTGCTCCCAGCCCGGGGTCACCAGGCTGGTCGGCTCCCAGCCCTGGGGTGTGGCCCACCTGGCTTGTCTCCGACAACGTGGAGCACTCGGGCCTGGCTCTCGTCCCCAACAGGCTGCAGGGAGACAGCGGGTGTCACGGGGATGGTGGCAGTAGGTGGCCCCAGGCCTCCCTGACACACAGCACTGCACTCACCACATCGGGGTGGGTCTGGTTGGGCAGCCTTAGTGCCCGCAGGTAGAACTGCTCCTTGAGCTGGGCCTCCTTGGGGTACAAGGAGTTAAGCTGCTTCCGGATCTCCCGGCCACGTGCCCGCAGACTCTGATATTGGGGGTGCTGGCGGTGGGGCGAGCAGGGTCAGCCCAGGAGAGGGTGGGGCAGTCCCTCAACCAGTTTGACCTCGATCCCTGCAAGCAGAACCTCTGTGCTGGATGTTCATTGCCTCTTCCTTTGGCCCAAAACCAAAAAACCAAACCCGTTGCTGTCAAGTCGATTCCAACTCACAGCGACCCCGGAGGACAGAGTAGAACTGCCCCATGGGGTTTCCAAGGAGCGGCTGGTGGATTCGAACTGCTGACCTTTTGCTTAGCAGCTGTAGCTCTTAACCACTGCACCACCAGGGTTTCCTCCTTTGGCCCAGCACCCTGCATTTCCTGATGACCACATGGCCCATGCGTGGGACATGACTCAGGTCTGGCCAAAGGGAGCATTCCATTGCCCTGGCCACAAGTCAAGTCGATGACCCAAGCCAGTGTAACGAGAATCGGCCTCAGGACTTCGACTGGAGCTATCAGGGCAGTGGTCGTCTTTGTGCCTGATGCCCCATCCCAAGCTGTGCTGCCACCCCAGACCCCTAAGGGGAGAAGGGTAGTCTGGAAATGAGAGGAAAACAGAAGGAAGACGTGGAGACAGGACCTGGATCCAGCTGCACCTCAAGCAAGTTTTCTGTTTCATGAATCAGTAAAGTCTCTTTTTTTCTTAAACCTGTCTGAATTGTGTTTTCTGTCACAACTGAGGAATCGTGACTGCCACCCCCCTCCCCCCAGACACAGGATATCGACTCCCTCTAGTACCTGCTGCACTTGATCCTTGTCTTGGTTTTCCTGGTAGAGAACAGACACAGGCGGTGATGAGGTTGATGAAGGGGTGGTGGGGGAGGAGAAAAAAGGAGGGGTGAAAGGTCAGACAGGGTCAGGGAGTCTGAATCCCTGGCTCTGCCAGTGACCGGCTGTGTGAACCTGGCTGGGTCCCTCCTCCACTCTGTGATTCAGTTTCCCTATTTGTAAAGCTGGGAGGAGGCCAGATGACATGACAGTAATCATACTTGTGGCTCCCTGTGTGGCTCACGTGATCTTATTTCTTCACAACCCACTCTAAGAAGTTGCCATCAACGTGATCCCCATTTTGAAGATGAGGAAACCGAGGCTCAGAGAAGCAAAGTCTGTGAGCGTGTATTTGGAGGCCTGCAACCAAGTGCTTTTGACCCACTGAACCTTCTAGAACCCTAAGCAGCTGAGGGAAGCAGGCAGTCCTGGGTCCAAATGTCGGGCATCTACCAGCTGTGAGCCCTTGGACAAATCTCTTCCCTATCTGGGCCTTGGTCTCCCCATCTGCAAAATGGGGGTGACAATAGGACCTCCCAGCCAGGCTGTTGTGTGGCTTCTGATTGTGAGAGTCTGAATAATCAAACCCAGGACCACCTGGCCAATGTCCATGTCGTTCAAGCTCCTCAGATCGGGTTTCCTGTTACTTGCAGCCAGAGGCAGCCTCACTGCAACCCCTCACCCACCTAGGACCCCCGTGCTCACCAGCAGGGCCCGCACTGCCTCAGCCACGGCCCCCTTCTCCTCCTCCAGCCTCTGGATCTGCTCTCCCAGCTGCGTCAGCTCCTGCCACATGGAAATCTGGGGGTGGGGATGGGAGGGGAGATTGGGAGGGGAGATGGTGAAGCAGCCACTGCCCCTTCTCGCTGGCACGTCACCCCACTGGCCACCTGGGCCTGCGGTGGGGTGGGGCAGAGACCCCTCACTGTCCCCCGGGAGCCCTTCTCCTCTTCCCTCAGTGCCAGAACTCCCTGATGTTTAGCTGGGCATGTGGCTGCCTAGAATTAAGATGCATCTTCCAGTCTCCCTATAGCCACTTGGGCCCATGTGACCCAGACCAGCCAAGGGACATAAGTGGAAGTGCTAAGTATGTGTGTAACAATTTGTCTGCATTCCTGGGAGGTGACCCTGGAATTTCTCAAGTGATTTGAGTCTTTGTTATTTATGGTGAGCTCCTCAGACCACACCTGACAGTTGATGCCGGTGAGGTGACTCGTGGTGGGCCCCTCAATGGTTTATGCCAATGAGATGACTCGGGCTGGCCTGCCAGAAAGACCAACCATATGATTAGAGGGATGGGGAGTTGGAGACTGAGTTCAATCACTTGGCCACTGATTTCAATCTTGGCTACACAATGAAACCCCAACGAAGACTCTGCACACCAAGCTTAGGCGAGCTTCCCTGGTTGGCAATATTCTGTGTGTTGTCACACATCTATGTGCCGGGAGGTGATATGCCATGACTTCACAGGGAGAACACAAGCTTCACTCTTAGGGCCCTCCCAGATCTCGCCTTATGTGTCCCTCTGTATGGGTGGTTCTGATCTATAGCCGTTTGCTATGATAAAACTGTAATGGTAACTATACAGATTTCCTGAGTCCTTTAAGTCCTAGCAAATGATCAAACTTGAGGGGATGGTGAGAACCCCCAAATTTGTAGCCATTAGGTCAGAAATGCAGGTGGCCTGGGGACCCCAAGCTTGCAGTTGGGGTCTGAAGTGAGGGCAGTCTTGTGGAGGACCATGTCAGAACTCCTTGTAGCATGACCCCTGGGTCATCTTCTTAAAGATAAGTCCCCAACCTGGACTTTCTCTTTCTCACTTCCCTTGGACTGGAAGATGGACCCTAAGAGGAGGTGAGGAGGACAACATCCTAAGGGATGGAGAGCAAGAAGATGGAAGGAACTTGGGCTTCTGATGGACACACGGAGCAGAGTCCCCCTGCTGGCCTGGACCACTCACCTCTCAGCAACAATGAGAGGAAAACAGACTCCTCTCCCAGGGGCTGTTATAGGAGCTAAACCTGCACTCGACGACACAGGGAATAAGGAGGCGGGAGACCCTTGTACCCACCAGCTCTCATTTCCTTAGGGACACCTGCTGCTAGGAATTCTGCCCCTGTGAGCCCAGATCCCTTGAAAAATCCCTCTGGCCTCTGTGGCTTCAGTATTCTCTTTGGCAAAATGGTGCAAACCACACTGTCCTACCTCCCTGGGCTGTGGTGGGGCCGGAAGCCAGAAGAGGAGAGTGGGCCACAAGGCAGTTTGGTGTCCATCTGATGGCTTCCCCTGGATGTTCCCTGGATACTTCACACTCACACAAGTCTGTTCTTCCTCCTCTTCAGGAAGAGCCCCACGGGACTTCTGACACCCCCAGTCCTAAGTCCTCATCCTAGATGCCTGTTCCTCCCACCCCCACTACCAGGTCCTGTCCTTCTGTCTCCCTCCCCACCATCTCCCTGTTCCTCCCCACTCCAGGCCCTGTCATCTCTCACCAGGACCCCTGTTCCAGCCTCCCAGCCTTCAGGCTCACCCCCTCCAGTCTGGACAGAGAATTATTCCTCCCCTGCTTAAAAGCATCCAAAACTCCACAGTGCCCCCTAGAACAAACCACACATCTAATCATGACCTGCAAAGCCACATGCCATACTCCTCTTCACACATTATGCTCTAAAAAAGTAGTTTTTCAAGCTTTGGGATCTATTAAAAAAGAAAACCCAAACCCATTGCCATTTAGTCGATTCCAACTCACAGCAACCCTGTAGGACAGAGTAGAACTGCCCCATGGGGTTCTAAGGCTGCAAACTTTAGGGACACAGACTGCCACATCTCTCTCCTGCAGAGTGGCTGGTGGGTTTGAACGGCTGACCTTTCAGTCAGCAGCCAAGTGCTTAATCACTGTGCCACCAAGGCTCCATGGAATCTATTAGCGGGTTATAAAATAAATTTGGGATCTGTAAACCGCATTTTAAAAGTGAAATCGAATGTAATAGAAAAAAATAAGGATCCATCATCACACATGGTAAGATCAAGAATTGCTATGAAATTTTTGTTTCAATTTTGGGGGTGTGTGTACTAGGTCAGGATGTGAAATGTCTTACTTTTGGCCACAAAGTTTGAAAAACCCTGCTAAAGGATGTGCCATGGATCAAACTGTGTCCCCCCAAAATATGTGACAACTTGGCTAGGCCATGGTTCCTAGTATTGTGTGGTTGTCCTCCACTTCGTGATCTGATGTAATTATCCTCCATTTTGTGATGTGTTGTAAATCCTAACCTCTGCATGTTAATGAGACAGGATCAGTGCGGGGGGGTATCTTGAGTCACAGCCTTACAAGAGGGTGTGATGCAAATCACACCCTTACTCAAGTCACACACTTGCTTGAGTCACACCTTTTATCTTACAAGAGATAAAAGGAGAGAGAAGCAAGCAGGGAGAGAAGGATCTCCTACCACGAAGAAAGAAGAGCCAGGAGGGGAGCACACTGTTTGGACGTGGGGTCCCTGCACTGAGAACCTCCTAGACCGAGGGGAAGATTGATGCCAAGACACATGGACATCTCCAAGGAACGCTAGGCCCACAGAGGTTGAAAGGAGACAAGGACCTTCCCCCAGAGCCGACAGAGAGAGAAAGCCTTCCCCCAGAGCTGGTGCCCTGAATTCAGACTTCTAACCTTCTAAACTGTGAGAGAATAAATTGCTGTTTTTTAAAGCCATTCACTTGTGGTGTTTCTGTTATAGCAGCGCTAGGTAACTAAGACAGGGTGTGACACTCTAAATTACACACACCAGTACTAGCTGTCAGAGTAGAACTGAGCTCCATAGGCTTTTCAATGGCTGATTTTTTGGGAGTAGATTGCCAGGACTTTCTTCTGAGGAACCTCTAGGTAGACTCAAACCTCCAATCTTTCAGTTAGCAGCCGAGCTCCTTAACCATTTGTATCCAGCAACTCCCTAAATTACCTACAGTTCCACCAAATTCTATATCCTGACCTTCCTCTAGGCATTTGTACATACTAGTCCCTCCAGGTGGAACACTCCTCTTCTCCACCCCAGGCTAATCCTCACTCGTTCTACACATCTTTGCCTAATGCCACCTCCCCTTAAAGCCCTCCTAGGTTGTCCTCTACTTTTCCTTCACAGCACTTAACAGAGAATATAATTATATATTTATAATGGTATGTTATGTGTCTGTCTCTTTCAGTAGGCGAACTTGGCTAGCACAGCAGTTAAGAGTGTGGACTTGGTAGCCAGACAGCATGGGCTGAAATTCCTGCTCTGCCATTTATCAGTTGTGTGATCTTAGGCAAGTTAATTAACTTCCCTGAACCTTAGTTTCCACTATGATAAAATGGGGGAGATAATGGCACTTTCCTCACAGGGTTGTCGGAAAAATTAAATGAGGCGAATATGTATGAAGTACTTAGAACAGCGCGGTAGGGGAGCCCAAGAGAGGGCTGGAAGAACTTGGGGACCCCTCCCTCCTCAGCACCCCAGGAGGGTCTAAACCAAAAACCAAACCCTATTCTGCCTCATAGCGCCCCTGTAAGACACAATAGAACTGCCCAACAGGATTTCCGAGGAGCGGCTGGTGGATTCCAGCTACTGACTTTCTGGTTAGCAGCCGAGCTCTTAGCGGCTGCACCACCAGGGCTCTCCACGAGGGTCTAGAGATATGATAATCCCAGCTTAGTCCCCTAACACGAAGTTTTATGTAAGTGCTAGCTGTTTCGTTGTTATTATTCACCACCTATTCACAACACCTGGAACATGGTGTTCCACAAACGTCTCTCAACAGGATCACGCATTCATTAAATACACTTAACTGCCGGCTACCTGTGGAGCAGGTGCAAGACTCCACCTTCTACTGCCCCGAGGCAAGAGTCCCGCCTCCCCCACCCCAAAACCTTCAGATTTACTCCCTCACTTCCCTTTTTCTTTTATGGCCTTAGGGTAAGCCTGGCATGAGATTGGGAGCACAGAGGGCACTGGCCCATAGTAAGTGCCTAGTGTGCGGTACCCAGCATGCATTATGAAACAGGCACATTACGAGTGTTCAGGACACAGTAGGCATCTCTGGCATACAGTAGGGCCTTAACAGCTAGTGGGTAACCGACCTCTTGGCGTCCAGTCGATTCCGACACATAGCCACCCTATAGGACAGAGTAGGGCTGCCCCATGGAGTTTCCGAGGAGCGGCTGGTGGATTCACAATGCCGACCTTTTGGTTAGCAGCCGAGTTCTCAACCACTGCACCATGAGTGCTCCCAGTGTGCAACTGGCCCAGCACAAAAATTTGTTAAACTTAGGAAAGAACTAAAATTCTTGAAATAAGCCCGCCCCCAGCAGAGAGCGTCTTGCGCGCCCATTTCTTGCGTAAAGCGAACAGCCAATAGGCAAAGCGTCCTCGCCCGCCCGCGCAAGCGCACTCACAATCGCGGGCACGTCCGCCGGCCGCAGCTCCCCCTTGCGGAGCTCCAGGGCGCGCGCGGCCTCCTCCGGGCATGCGCATAGATGCTCCATGTCCAGCTGAGGGAGCGCGCTGTAGCCTTCGCGCGCGTGCTCATACAGGAGGTTCCGGTCCTGCCTCTTCGTAGCGAAATTTTTCCTTGCGCTCTGGTTGCAGGCGCAGCCTCCACGGGACCAGAGTCCCCGACTAGCCAGCAAAGGCCATAAGCGCCGCACCATGGACGCAGCCATCTTGGACGGAGGACAAGGAGATACGCCCCCTTCGTCCCGCCCACTCCGTCTTGAGACCAATTGCAAAGCCGCCGTCGGGCTCGTGACGAACCAATCAGACCGTGAAAGGGGCGAGCCTTTTCAAAGAGAAAGCCTTAGAAACTATGCCTCGGAGCAGTTCAGTGAGGATGGTTGACGGAGATTGACTCCGTCTTTGACCAATCGCCGCCTCTTCCCCGCCCCTTCGCTTTGCATGAGCGGCAGAACCAGCCAATCACCGTCGGGATAACCTCCGGAAGGGGCTAGAGGCCGGATTCATCGTGTCTGCGGACCCTGCTAGGGGTCGGTAGGTCGGTGGAATCCTCGGGTGCTTCATACCTCCCGGGGCTCTTACCAGTCTTCCCTCTCCTCCTGTAGCGGGTGGGAGTGGTTGGATCCCTGGGAGCCTACTCCGAGCGAGGCTAAATTTACTGAAGGACTTCCTGTTAGCAGCGTGAGGGGTTGTGGTTAGATCTTTAGAGGGACTTCCTTAGATTTAACCAGAGACTCTGATAACCGGATGGGAGGAATTTGGACCCTGGCTCGACTACGGCCACTTTCTAAACCTCTCATCCCGTAACACAGGGACGCTCCAGGCGGCAGGATGTCGTGGTCTGGCCTTCTGCGTGGCCTCAACACGTCCCTGAGCTGTGGTAAGTGGAGGGCTCGGGTCGCAGAGACGGGGCTGCATGAGGGTTATCACCGCCGGGACTTGATTGCCTCCTCTGCAGCCCCAAGGGAATCGGGATTTTAAATCAGGGATGGATTCACGGTGGGTTTTGGTGGAGCTCGGGTTGCAAGGGCAAGAGGTGGGAGGCGTTAATTAGTTGCACTGAGGGCTTGCTTTGCGTCCGGCGAGTACCAGGAGCCTGGGCAATCATTTATTTCTTCATTAAATGTTAATTTATCCAATACCTTCCGTGAGTGAGACTTGGGTTTTAGACGTGGTTCTGTGTCACCGAGGGTAAAAGGCCCCACACGCTCTGTTCTTGAACTGACGAATTTTTCAAGAGTCTGGTGTGTGTCAGGGAGCCCTGGTGGTGCAGTGGTTAAGAGCTCGGCTGCTAACCAAAAGGTCAGCAGTTCGAATCCACCAGCTGCTCCTTGGAAACCTTACGGGGCAGTTCTACTCTGTCCTATAGGGTCGCTATGAGTTGGAATAGACTGGATGGCAATGGGTTTGGGTTTTGGAGTGTGTACCAGGCACTGGGCAGGACCCTTTATTTATGCACTTATTCCTTCCACAGACATCAAATGCTTCTCTGGGGCCATGCCCTATGTGAAGTATTTCATGCACTTGTCACTATGCAAACTTTTATTCAACACCTGTTTGCCAGTCACCAAGGCCTGGGCCCTGCCTCGGGAAATCCGGGTAGCTTGACATGCAGTGTCTCATGGTAGCCTCACACACACAGTGTCGGGAGAGAGGCTGATTCTGGTGCCCGCCATACAGATGAGGAAACAGTGAGAGGCAAAGAATCTTGCCCAAGGGCATGCCACTATGAAGGGGCAGACTGTTTCATCCCCTTTGGGGATTCTGTGGCAACTCTAGACACAAGGAGATGTGGGAATGGACAGTAGGGCCCAGCCCTGCCCTGGATCTGGGGGAGAGTGGGAAGTTTGGGTCGTAAAAGGGCGCCGGCGCTAGTTGACAGAGGAGGAGGCATAGGGGTGCATTGATGGACAGAATCATGGCCTCAGAGCCCTGGACCATGAGTCCTGCGAGTGCAGAGTCCAGGTCTGTCACCCCCATGCCTTCATTCCTGGGGCCAGGACACAACAGGTGCTCGATGGGTGTTTGTTGAAGAGAATCCAGGCATCTTTGAATTTTCTTACCCCCGCCATCCACTCCATGAGCAAATCCTGTTGGGTCACCTTGCAGATCTATCCCCTTCCCCCGCCTGCCTTTCATCTTTTTGCTGAGACTGACCACCAGCAGCCACACTGGTCTCCTTTCCGTGGAGTGTTTGGGGACATCGGCTTGCACAGAGTGAGCAAGAGAGCAGGTGGAGAGATGAGGTCAGGGCAGTGACTGGGGCAGCGTGTGTGGGGCCTTCGCCCCTGAGTGAGACAGGGCCACGCGAGGGCTGTGAGCAGGGCAGGGACACGATTGACTCAGGTGCGTGTGGGGAACACATTGAGGGACGGGCCAGGAGCTGGGAGACCAGTGAGGAGGACAATGCCGGAGTCCAGCGGGGAGCAGGATGGCCAAGGCCAAGGTGAGCACAGCAGAGGAGGGAGAAAGGGGCAGATGCTGATCAGCTTGGAGGGTTGTGCTAACAGGATGTGCTGATGACTTGGGTGACAGGAGACTGTGACCCCTCCAAGGAGCCCCCCACAGGGTTGCTGTGGGGAGCACACGAGCTGATACATGTAAAACGCACAGGACAGCACTCGGCACAGTGTTAGCACCCGTGTTCACTTGTGTTATTATTATTTTTCTTTTTTTAGTTATGCCAAAAGGCTAATAATTTTTTAATTTTTATTTTGATGGTAAGTAACATGTTTAACACTGATAGAACAAATAAAACTGTAACATTTTTTGGAAATTTATACAATGACTTCATATACTCTCAATTATTATATAACCAAAACGAGTTGCCGTTGAGTTGATTCCGACTCGTGACTTCCCTGTGTCTTTCAGAGTAGAACTGTGCTCCGCAGGGTTTTCAGTGGCTGTGTAGGGTCGCTATGAGTCGGAATCGACTTGACGGCAACAGGTTTGGTTATTTTTCAGAAGCAGATCACCAGGCCTTCCTTCTGAGGCGCCTCTGGGTGGATTTGACTTGCCAGCCTTTTGGTCAGTAGCCAGGTGTTACCCGTTTGTGCCACCCAAGGAGTCCTGATATATACGGTGTAACTGAAAGTTTCTCCCACCATCCCCCCACCATTTGAGAAGTTGGCAGCAGGGCATCACTTGTGTTATTCTTAAGCAGTGTTAAAAATTAATACCTTTCTTAGAGAATAAAATCAGTTCATTCATGTAAAATGCTTCAAACAGACTCTGAGAGGTGGTGGTAGCGCAGTGAATGTCTTGCTGTTGTGTCTCCCTGGATGCTGCACATGGTTAAGAGCTTGGCTACTAACCAAAAGTTGGGCGGTTCAAATCCACCCAGAGGCGCCTCGGTAGAAAGGGCTGGCGATCTGCTTCAGAAAGCTCCCAGCCATTGAAGACCCTGTGGAGCACAGTTCTGCACTGACGCATGGGGTCGCCATGAGTTGGAATTGACGCGATGGCAGCTGCTGTGGTTTTTTTTGGTCTATTCTTACTGTTATCTTTAGATACCCCTAAAAATCAGTTGCCGTCGAGTCTATTCAGAGGATTTTCAATGGTTGATTTTGGGGGAGTAGAACACCCCCAGACGTAAACAAATGTATCCTTGTAAAGTGCTTGGAGCAGCGCATGGAACACCAGATTATCTGTTAGGATAACAACTCTCTTCCGCCTTCCCGGCCGTGTCTCCCCAGGCCTGGCCCTGGCTCCCCGGCTCTGGGCCACCCGCCCCATGGCCACCCTGAACCAGATGCACCGCCAGGGACCCCCAAAGCGGCAGCCCCGGAAGCTGGGCCCCACGGAAGGCCGGCCGCAGCTGAAAGGCGTAGTTCTGCGCACGTTCATCCGCAAGCCCAAGAAGCCCAACTCGGCCAACCGCAAGTGCTGCCGGGTACGGCTCAGCACAGGCCAGGAGGCTGTCTGCTTCATCCCCGGAGAGGGCCACAACCTGCAGGAGCACCACATCGTCCTCGTGCAGGGCGGCCGCACCCAGGACCTGCCCGGCGTCAAGCTCACTGTTGTGCGCGGCAAATATGACTGTGGCCACGTGCAGAAGAAGAAGTGACCGCCGGGGCGTTGTGGGGCTGGGCGTCCCTGCAGAACAAAACTTTCCAGGCTCCAGCAGGGCCCTTGGGACACAATTCCAGCAGCCGGTCCTGGATTCAAATCCTGCCTCTGCTTCTCCCGGCAGGACCACCGTTAGCCCATAGGGGCCTGGGTGTGAATGAGAAAAAGGCACTCTTCTGTCAAGACTCTCGGCTTCCACATGTAGCGTTGGCATGAGGTTCCCTTTCTGCTGGGCCGGGACACTGTACTGCCATCTGCTGGGAAGGGGTTGTAATAAACACAGGCTCCCACGGTTGTGATGTAAATGGCGCCCTCCGGCTGTACTTGTCCTCTGCCTCCTGCAGAGCTGGCACCTGAGATCCCCTCTGGGCCTCAGTTTCCTCCCCTGGAAAATGGCCCCACTCACAATGCTCCCTTTGTTGAGTTTCTTGAAGATTAAGCGAGATGACCTGTGTGCGTGACATACACAGACAGTAATCCTGTTTTAAGTCAGTTAGGTGGCACTGAGTCCCCATTACACTTCCTACGGGCATGGGACCTGAGCAGGTGAAGCCTGCCCTCCAGCTTCCCCATCTGGAAAATGGTGGTAATTGTAACATTGACATTGAAGGGATTAAATGGATCCACTGCTTCATACATTGTTGTGTGTGGAGTCGATTCTGACTCATAGTGACCCTAGAGGACAGAGTAGGACTGCCCCATAGTGTTGCCAAGGAGCAGCTGGTGGATTCGAACTGCCGACCTTTTGGTTAGCAGCCAAGCTCTTAACCTCTGTGCCACCAGGGCTCCACGCTTGGTACAGAATAGCAGCACGCGTGTGTGTGTGTATGCGTGCGCGCTTCATAAAGGGAGCTGCTATTCTGTATTATTGTCAGACTCAGGCAGACCTGGGTTCAAACCCTGCCTCCCCCTCTTAATTGCTGTGTGACCTCAGGTATGTTACGTGCCCCCTCTGGGTCTGTTTCCTCCCCTGGAAAGTGGCGCTTGGAGTGATACTGACCTTAGTGGGGGTTTTGTGAGGATTACATGAGATGAGTCCTGGTGGTGCAGTGGTTAAAGCGCTCAGCTGCCAACCAAAAGGTCGGCAGTTCAAACCCACCAGCTGCTCTGTGGGAGAGAGATGCAGCAGTCTGCTTCCATAAAGATTTACAGCCTTGGAAATCCTATGGGGCAGTTCTACTCTGCCCTGTAGGGTTGCTGCAAGTCAGAATCGACTCCACAGCAGTGGGTTTGGTTTGGTTTAAATGAGATGAGCTCCTGCTTGGCACAGCAGACAGGGGAGCTGTGCTCAGATCCTTGGCTCTGGAACCCCACTCTGGCTCATGCCCCGCCTCCCTTACCTAGTGGCCGTGAGACCCTGAGCAGGGCATTCAGACCCCCAGCCTGCTACCTCCTGGACTAAATGGCATTGATGGGGGTACCTGCCCAAGAGCTGTGGGAAGGGCCGCTGAGAACAGACGTGGGAGCCGCTAAACAACGCTGTCAGCACAACCGTGTCAGGGTTCTCTGAGCCACCTCCGTGTCCCTCCCGGCCCTCTGCACACAGCCGTCCTAAAGCTCTCATGACTGGAGACATCCACAAGGCCTTGTAGGATCCGAGCTGGGGGCGGTCACGCTCATCGACTGCAGACAGAAATTGCCCGTCAGCTCACAGTTAGCACCAGTTTTATTGGGTGTGTTGGCTGTGCCGGCTGGGAAACTGGGAGAAATCGGGGATGGGGGTGGGAGGGGAGGGGCGGAGAGTCTCTTCAGGGCAGGCCTTGCACTGAATCCAGGCAGAGAAAGGAGAGGCTTGCCTGGCAGGAAGTGGGGGCAGGGGACAGAGTTCAGGGGTCAGCGGAGAAGTACAGGGGGCCTGTCTCTGAGGAATTCACAAGAAACGCCAGTCTGGCCCAGAACGAGGTGCCGACAGGGTAGCGCAGACGGCTGGTTACTTGCCCCGCGGCTGAACCCCCGGCTGACCCCTGCTCCCTGCCAGCAGTCAGCCTACCCAGAAACACAGCCAAGGTTCCCTGCTCCCAGGCTGTCAGGTCTCCCCCCGCTGTTGCCTGACTCAGTCTACCAACGGCAAGCTAACTAGCAGTCTCTGAGTCTGATGCCCCCACCGGGGGAGCTGAGGAAGCCGTGAAAAGGCTGGTGGGCTCCCTGGATGGATGGACACAGCACGTGGGCCACCCTGCTGACGCAGCAGCAAGGGGGTAACAGGGAGGGCATGCCCGGAACAGGCCAGACGGGACCCACTGTCCCTGGGCATCTCTGGCTCCTGGCTGCAAAGTCCCTGATGAACGATGGCATCGGGCAGCCCCGGTATGTTGTAGGAGGCCTCAGCGGGCTGGTCGCTAGGACAGACGGATGCGCACCCTCACGCTGGAGTGGGTCACCAGGGCACCATAGTGGCCCACCCAGGACCGCGTGTCTCTCCCGTACTGCTCGAAAGACACGTAGCGGATGCCCTTGCCGAAGTTGGTGAAGACGTGGGAGACCTGTAGGGTCACGGAGAGCAAGAGGGTGAGGGCTTGTGGGCGCCTGCCTCCCCCCCACCCAACAAATATTCACCAAGGACTGAGCAGACACCACGCCCTGCTCTGTGTGCTGGGCGTACAGCACAGAAGAAAGTAGCACATACCCCTGCCTAGTGGGGGACCTAGACCCCTGAGCAAGGCAGGCGGGGGAGAGGGGCCCGTAAAGTGAGAAGGTGACACTGGAGCAGAGACCTGCAGGAGGGGGAGCCAGCTGCGGATCTGGGTGAAGCGCGTCACAGGCAGTGGGAACAGCCCGTGCAAAGGCCCCAGAGGGGAGAGTGAGTGGAGCAGAGTGAGCGAGGCGGGGAGAAACAGGCGGTGGGGTCAGGGAAGTAAGGGGGCGTGTTGGGCAGGGCCTGCTGGGCTTTTACTCTGAGATGGAGTCCCGGGAGGGCAGTGAGCTAGGGAGTTGTGATCGGACTCAGTTTTTAGTGGGATCTTTCTTGGTGTTGTGGGGGGTGGGAGGAGGGAAAGGGAGGAAGCAGGAAGACCACCTAAGAGGTCACTTTGGTAACTGAGGTGCGGTGGTCACTGTGGGAGCCAGCCTGGCCTTGAATGGGCCCTGAATGCCTTGGTGTGACTTCAGGCCCCTCACTTAACCTCCTTGTGCCTCAGTTTGCTCAGCTTTACAGTGAGGAGACGGCAAGGACTTTTATTCACTGCTGCATTCCCAGCACACAGTAAAAAACCAAACCCATTGCCATGGAGTCGATTCCGACTCATAGCAACCTTATAGGGCAGAGTAGAACTGCCCCATAGAGTTTCCAAGGAGCGGCTGGTGGATTCAAACTGCCGACCTACGTGTTAGTAGCTGAGCTCTTAACCACTTCACCACCAGGGCTCATAGTAGGTGCTCAATAAATGTGTGCCAGACAACCAGCCATTGTGCTAAGGAAATGAATCAAGACGTAAAAAGCTTTTGAAACAGCCTGGGGTGCAATAAGAACTCAGTGTTGCTGTCAAGTCATTTCTGACACATGGCGACCCCACGGGTACAGAATCCATGCGGTTTTCTAGGCTGTGACCTTTTGGAAGCAGATCGCCAGGCCTTTCTTCTGAGGTGCCTGTGGGTGGGTTCGAACCACCAACCTGTCAGCTAGTAGCCGAGTGCTTAACTGTTTCCACCACCCAGGGGCTCCCAGTGATTGTTAGGCTAGCTGACGGCGAGAGCTGAGAATGGAGATTGAGCAGGGTGAGGCTGGGGTGTGTGTGCCTTTGAGCGGGTCAGGGGTGATCGGTAAGGCAGTCTGGACACACCTGTCGGCAGCCCCTCTCAGTCCACTGAAGGACCGGGTTGGGCGAGGCGGAGAACTTGACCACTTCGTTTTCATACACGTCTAGGAGGCGGACCCGGAGCCGGTAGATGCAGCCGCAGTTCTCCCGGGCGCCCCACCTGCCGGGTGGCAGTGAGCCTCGATGCCCCCACCACCCACCAGCTCTCTGGGGGCGGGGAGGGGGCTGAGGACTGGGCCTCCCTGAACCTTGATGAGGGCCCCAACACCCGCCCCACAGGCGGAGAGATTTGGCCGGGGAACCTAGGGGGAGGAGCCTGAGTGCTCCTGGGGAGGAGCCTGGATGCTCTGGGGGTGGCCACAGCTCAGGGAGCAGCCTGGTGATCTCCCCACTGTTCCCCGGCAAGAGACAGGGGAAGAAGCGGGGTACTCTGGAAAGGAGAGGGCTCGTGGTAAGCCCACAGGCTGGAAGCCACCCAGCACCCCTGTCCCAACTCTGCTCCTCTGAACCTCAGTGCTCAGGGCACAATGCTCCCAAGGCTTCGGAGGCCTCGGGCATCCACAAGCCCTTAGGATCAGCTCTGAGTGGGGGGCAGTGGGAAGGGGAGGGGGGCACCTTGTTTCAGACTGAGCCGACAGAGTCGGTGGCCCCCATGTCAACAACCCCGGTCCCTCTGGGAAGACGGTGGGGAGGAGCGCAGGGTAGGGGCCCTGCTCACAAAGGCTCCGCCCCCCCGGCTCCACACCTATGAAAGCGTCACCTCACCTCTCGGCCTCACTAAGAAGCGGCGCCTAAGGGCAGTCACCCCTCGGGGTTGGCGGGGGCTCCAATTGCGTCGCTTCTGCAGAACGGCTGCCGCCACAGCTGGTGCTCCGCGAACAAGCTGCCGCTCCCTACTCACCAGTCGCTCCCTACTCACCAGTCGGCTACACAGATCTCGATTTGTGCGCTGTCGAGCAGCTCCTGCCACACACCCTCCATCACCAGGTCCACAAGCTGCCTCTTGAAGCACCATCTGGGAAGGGAGGGTGGTGGGGGTGGGGTAGGCACGCCCTTGGCTCATTCAGACCTTCACACGGTTCTCTCTCGACTTGAGTCACAGCCCAGAAATCACCTCCTCCAAGAAGCCTCCCCTGATAACCCTGTCTAAAGCAGCCCCTCGGGGTTTGCTCTACAAGACGCGGAGATTCATGATTCGTGGCCTCCCTGTTTGCCTCTCACATCCCCTCTACCGTTCTGCGCCCTGCTCTGGGCTCCAGGAGGCCGAGCTGCATGCAAACCCACCCTTATTATTTGTGGGGGCCTGGACATGAGTACAAACGGAAGCCAACCCCCTAGGTGTCTGAGCAGGGACTCCTGGGGCCTTCCTGGGTGGCACCATCAGTTAAGGAGTGCTCCACTACTAACAGGCAGTTCAAACCCACTCACGGCACACACGGAGGTGCCGTGAGTCACAATCAACTCGATGACAGTTGGTCTGGATTTTGGTTTTCTCCATTGCGAGGCCCAAGCTCTAAGGCTGTATGGCCTGCGTGGTGGACCGGTCTCCCTTACCCTCTGCTTCCTGTCGGGTCAGCCAGTAGAAAGCTCCAGCAGGAGATAGAAGGGAGGGGAGAGAATCAAATCAGGGTATTTATCCTCCTCCCTCTCCACCACCGGATCACCACGGGCCTGCTGTGTCCCTCAGCCAAAGGACACAGCTCCGTCAGGCCCTGTCTTCGCACAGCCCTCTCTGTCTTCGTGTTTCAGTAACCGCTTCCTCTCCTCGCCCTTTCAGGCCCAGGAGTGGCAATGTCCCTTCCCTCCATGGCAAACTAGCTTGGGGTCACACAGTACCTGTCCCTTGAGATCTGCCTACACCTTGGTAAACGGTCCCTTTCTCCTAGTTTGAATGGTGCCATCAGAAATAGTGGAGTGCTGGCGGAGGAACAGATAAATTGACAACACAATAGAAAAGTGTGCTCAGGCACAGACCTAGGTGTGTACAAGAACGTCATAAATGAAGGCGGTAGCACCACCAATCAGCGGGGAACAGACAGATTCTTTAGTTGATGGTGTTGGAAAAACTGGCTCAGTATATGGGGGAGAAAAAAACATGATCTTTCATAACAGCACACTCAAACATGGATTAAAGACCTAACAGTGAAAGGTAGGAGCCCTGGTGGTGCAGTGGTTAAGTGCTATGGCTGCTCACCAAAAGGTTGGCAGTTCAAATCCACCAGGCGCTCCTTGGAAACCCTATGGGGCAGTTCTACACTGTCCTATAGGGTCGCTGCGAGTCGGAACCGACTTGACGGCAACGGGTTGTGGTTTTGGTGAAAGGTAAAAACCATGAGGTCATTAGAAGAGACTATTAGACAATATTTGTTATGATCTAGTGGTGAGGAAGGACTTTTCAAACAGATTTCAAAAACACATTCTAACTAAAGGCGAAACAAAAGGTGAATTTGATCACAGTAAAAGATTTCTGCCCAACAACCCCATGGACGCAGTGAATACAGGTGGCAGAGTGGGAGATTTTCTGCAATACTGAGGACAGGCAAGGGACTAGCATCTAGAATACACAAGGAATTCATTCCTATCCACAAGAAAAAGACATCAACCGTAATAGAAAATATAAACAGGCAATTTACAAAAAAGGGAATCCAAAAAGCTAACAAGAAGATGAAGAAATGCTTAATTACTAGTAAATAATTCAAATTAAAACAGCAAGGGGATATCACTGCATCCTTAACATAGGAGCAACAATCAGAAAGCTGGATAATGCCACATTACAGTTGTTGCCTATGGGGCGCGACGGGGGAGGATGGGTATGGGGTATGAGGATAAAAGAGGATCAATTAATCATCTTGTTTTGGCGTCCTTATAGCATTTATCACAATCAGAAACTCTGGAGCCAGATTACCTGGTTCAAATCCCGGCTCCACCATTTACTAGATGTTGAGTCCCCCCTGTGCTTCAGTGTCCTATTATAAAATGGGGACAATAAAAGTACCCCACAGGGTTGTTGTGAGAATTAAGAGTTACATATAAAGCGTTCAGAACAACGTCTGCCAGAGAGTAAGCCCTATCAGTGTTCGCTGTGTCATTGTGATTTTGCTGTTTACGTGCTTAACGTCGCCCCCAACCCTACATCTAAAATGTAAATGGAAAAAGCAGGTTCCTGATATTTCTGATTTTTCCCTGTACCTCTGGCATATAAAACAGTGCCTGGTACCTGGCAGGCCCTCAACAAGTATTTGTTGAATGAATGAATGAGGGAAGGTGAAGGTGGATTAGGGTGAGGGTAAGGACGGTGGGATGGGGTGGGGTAGGATTTTCCCTCCCTGCCTCGGGCCCTTGACCCAGGGAGCAGGGGCTACTCACTCGAAAGACGTCACGAAGCAGGTCTGGGAAGGGGCCCCCGGCACCAGAATTACGTTCTTTTCCACGGCCCAGCCATTCCCGCCGTGCTCCACTTCCCAGCCTCTGAAGCCCTCTGTGTGATACAATAGGGTTGAACATAGAGGTTCACCTACCAGCCAGCCCTGAAGTCCCGCCCCCGCCCACTGGCTCCTCCTTCTCGCGTGCGCTCCACCCCTCCCCGTGGCTGCTTCTACTCTGGCTCCGCCCCTCAGCAGCCTGCAGTCCTGGTCCCACCTCCTCACCTTCACTCAACCCTGCTCACCGACTCTCTTCAGCCCCAGTTACCTGCTCCTTCTCCCTCGGTCCCGCCCTCCTGCTGTACATCCCTCTAGCCCCTCCAGCTGCTCAGCTTCTCCCCCCGGCCCCGCCCATCGGTTTCTCTCCCAGCCCCAGCCCCTCCCACCACGGCCCTCTCTTGGATCCTCCTGTGTCGGCCCCGCCCACTCGATGTTTTCCCTCCCGACTTCTCAATGCCACCACCTCCTATACGACTCCTCCCCTCCGGTACCCAATCCATTTCTCCCAGGCCGCCCCTGACTCCTCCCTCCTTAGCCACGCCCACAGGCCTCCCTGCCAGTACTAATACTGAAAATATACCACAAGCTCCCTCGGGTTCTGCCCACAGCTCCTGGCTCCTCCCACCCGGTCAGTTTCTTCCCCAGCCCAGCCTGTCGCCCTGGCCTCGCCCACCCAGTTTCCCAAGCCACGCCCCCTGGCTCCTCCAGCCCTGGCCGCGCCCACCCACCCAGCCTCACCCGAGCCCGCATGCTGCACATCCCATGGGTCGCCTCAGTCCCGCCCCCGCCCCGCCCAGCCCCGTCCGAGCCCGCATCCTGCACACTCTTGGGTTGCCTCGGTCCCGCCTGGCCCCACCCCTGCCCCATCCCGGCCCCGCCCGCCCAACCTCGCCTGAGCCCGCGCCCCGCACACAGCCTGGGTGGCCTCGGCCCC
>NW_004444143.1:3488271-3512830 GCF_000243295.1 Trichechus manatus latirostris
GCCCCTGCCCCTGTCCCGCCCGCACCCTGAACACCCCTTGGGTCGCCTCGGCCCCGCCCCCGGCCCCGCCCCGGTCACCCACGCTCGCCGCAGGAGTTGAAGATGAGGTTGCGGCCGAGCGGCGCGCGCACGCAGTAGCGCGCCAGGGCGCAGAGCGGGAACTCCTCCTCGTCCTCGCTGTTGGGCAGGCAGCGCTGGGCCATCGCGTAGAGCGCGCGGCCCTCGGCGCTGCGATCGCGGGCCAGCTGCAGCAGCCACACGCTGGGCCCGTCCACCACGTCGCGCCAGGCGCGGCACACAGGGCGGCAGCGCGTCACTAACGCGTGCGGCGGCACGTGGCTCAGCACGTGCACCAGCAGCTCGGGGGGCAGCGCGTCCAGTGCCATGGGCGGGTCCTCAGGCTGCTGCCGCCTCGAGGGGCGGGCGCCCATCTCCGGCCGCCGGCGTCCTGCAGGTCGAGAGGGGTTGGCGAGGTCAGAGCAGCTGGCCACCCCCACCCCGTCTCCCAAGACGCAAGGCCCCTCCGGCTTGACCGTGACCTCACCAGGTCCATGGGCCACTCGGGGACCGCCACGGCTGCGAAAACCGGGCACCCATCTTCTGTTGCCTGGTTCCATGGGAAATAGAGAAGTCAGCTCATCCCGGCCACCTCCTATTTCCCACCCACGGACAAAAAACCTCTGGCCTGACCATGACACTGCCTGGTCCTGCATCGTTCTCACAATCGCCAGCACGTTCGTGGCCGTCAGTCCGGCTACTGTGCCAGTTCGTCTCACCGAGGTCTCCCAGGACCGCGTTGGCCCTCTACTTCACGAAACAGGATGACCCCCTCTCTGGGAACTGATCCCTCCTGAGGACGTATCCAAAGCAAGCCAGTTAATGTTCGCTTGTGATTCATAAGGTTTTTATTGGCTAATTTTTGCAAGTAGTTCGCCAGCCCTTTCCTCCTCGTCTATCCTAGTCTGGAAGCTCTGCTGAAACCTGTCCACCGTGAATGACCCTGCTGGTATTTAAAATACCAGGGGCATAGCTTCCACCATCATAGCAACATGCAAACCACCACAGAACAACAAACTGACATGCAGGTGATGCATGATTTCTTAAAATAAAAAAACCCAAACCCACTGCCCTCAAGTCAATTCTGATTCACAGCGACCCTACAGGGCAGAGTGTTGAAAGGCAAAGACGTCACCTTGAAGACTTGGGTTCACCTGAGCCAAGCCATGGTGTTTTCTTTCACCTCATATGCATGTGAAAGCTGGATCATGAATAAGGAAGACCAAAGAATTGATGCCTTTGAACTGTGGTGTTGGAGAAGAATATTGAATATACCATGGACTGCTAAAAGAACGAACAAATCTGTCTTGGAAGAAGTACAGCCAGAATGCTCCTTAGAAGCAAGGATGGCAAGACTATGTCTGACATACTTTGGACATGTTATCAGGAGGGATCAGTCCCTAGAGAAGAACATCATGCTTGGTAAAGTAGAAGGTCAGCGAAAAAGAGGAAGACCCTTGACAAGACGGATTGACACAGTGGCTGCAACAATGGGCTCAAGCATAACAACGATTGTGAGGATGGCGCAGGACCGGGCAGGATTTCGTTCTGTCATACACAGGGTCGCTGAGAGTCGGAACCGACTCAACGGCACCTAACAACAAGACAGAGTAGATCTGCCCCATAGGGTTTCCAAGACTAATCGTTACGGAAGCAGACTGCCACATCTTTCTCCCACAGAGTGGCTGGTGTGTTTGAACCACCAACCTTTACGTTCGCAGCAGAGCACTTTAACCACTGCACCACCAAGGCTCCATTTCTTCTTTAACCAAAAACCCAATGCCGTCGAGTTGATTCCGACTCAGCGACCCTATAGGACAGAGTTGAATTGCCCCATAAGGTTTCCAAGGAGCGGCTGATGGATTCGAACTGCTGACCCTTTCTTTGGTCGGCAACCAAGTTCTTAACCACTGCACCACCAGGGCTCCTACTTCTTGCTTACCCAGCTTGAATTCCACAGTTAATAATGATAAACATTCTTTGCACACACCCTCAACACCCTTGCCCCGTCTTCCTTCTACGCTTGACCCTGGTTAAATCCAACCCTGTACTTACTGGGTGCCTGTGTCCACACAGCTTAAGGTGGCCAGAGAGCAGCACACAATCCCACTGGCTGGTCGACTTCAAGTTTGTGAACATGACCTTCTGGTGGGTCTTCAGTGCTGCCCATGTGACCCTTCTCTCGTGCACTCACTCTCCCTCTCTTTTCTACAACTAATTCACACCTTCTCCCCTCCCCCGATCCCTAACACCTTTCCCCCTCGTTCACTCTCACCTGACAACCTTGCTTATTAATTTGGAAGAAATGTGGGTGAACTTCCACAGGCCCCTCCCCACCCATCTACCACTGACCTGGGCCTGCGCTGGCTCTCTCATGGGGGCTGCCCCGGTCTACGTAGATCCCCCTCCTCCTCCCGCCTACTCCAGGCCCGAGCCCCACAATTCTCCTGTCTCTGCTGCACCTTCAGTTCCCCTCTGCAGGGGATCATCCCGTCAGCCCCCACACAGTCACTTCTCCCTAAAACAAACCCTCTCCTGACCCCGCCTCCTCTTCCAGCTACATATGGCCTCATTTCCTTTGCTCCTCTTTATAGTAAAACTTCTCAGAAAAGTTGTCTATACTTGCTACCTCCATGTTTTCTCCTCCTTCCAAAAAAAAATAAAAAGAAACAAACCCATTGCCGTCGAGTCGATTCCAACTCATAGCGACCCTATAGTCAGAGCAGAAGTACCCCATAGGGTTTCCAAGGAGCAGCTGGTGGATTTGAACTGCCAACCTTTCGGTTAGCAGCCAAGCTCTTAACCACTGTGCCACCAGCCATCTGTCAGTCTGTCCTCCTATAATGGCTTGTGTGTTGCCGTAATGCTGGAAGCTACACCCCTGCTATTTCAAATACCAGCAGGGTCACCAATGATAGATAGGTTTCAGCAGAGCTTCCAGACTAAGACAGACTAGGAAGAAAGGCCTGGAGATCTACTTCCGAAAATTAGCCCATGAAAACTCCATGAATCACAACAGAATATTCTCCAATATAGTGCTGGAAGATGAGTCCCCAGGTTAGAAGGCACTCAAAATACAGTGGCCACCATGGACTGGAGCATACCAATGATTGTGAAGATGGCGCAGGTCCGAGCAACATTTTGTTCTGTTACACACGGGGTTGTCATGAATTGCAGCCGACTCACGAGCAGCTAACAACAATTAGGCCTTGCCTCTTTGGTTGTGACTCAATGCTCTTGTCACGGTCACCGATGACCTCTCTGGTGCGAAGTCAGTGGTCACCGCTCAGTTCTCACGTGGCTTGACCTGTCTGCAGCATCTCACAGGACCGGTCACCTCTCTCCAGGGAGAGCTTTCTTCACCTGGCTTCCTGGAAACCGTGCCTTCCAGGGTCCATCTCCCTGGTGGCTCCCTGTCATTTCCAGGCTGCTTCCTCCTCTCTCTGAGCTCAAAATGTCAGAGCTTAGTCTCTTTGTTTTTGATTTTTCTATCATAATTTTATTTTATGATTTTAACTGAAATTTAATTGTAAGTCTCCAACTTTCTCAGGTCAAACTTTTTTTTTAAATTGAACTTTAGATGAAGGTTTACAGAGCACACTCGTTTCTCATGAAACAGTTAATACACATATTGTTTTGTGACATTGGTTGCCAAGCGCATGACATGTCAACACTCTCCCTTCTCGACCTTGGGTTCCCCGTTAGCAGCTTTCCTGTCCTCTCCTGCCTTCTCGTCCTTGTCCCTGGGCTGTTGTGCCCCGTTAGTCTCATTCTGTTTTACAGGCCTGTCTAATCTTTGGCTTCAGGGTGAACCTCAGGAGTGACTTCATTACTGAGCTAAAAGGGTGTCCGGGGGCCATACTCTCGGGGTTTCTCCAGTCTCTGTCAGACCAGTAAGCCTGCTCTTTTTTTCTGTAAGTTTAAATTTTGTTCTACCCTTCTCTCCAGCTCTGTCCGGGACCCTGTATTGTGATCCCGGTCACAGCAGTTGGTGGTGGTATCTGGGCACCACGTAGCAGTGCCGGACTCAGTCTGGTTGAGGCCATGGTAGTTGTGGCCCATTAGACCTTTGGGCTAATTTTTCCCTTGTGTCTTTGGTTTTCTTCACTCTCCTTTCAGAGCTCAGTCTTTGAACCACTTCTATGCTCTACCAGCACTCGCTCTCTTGGGTGAACTCATCCATTCTCACCCCCTCTCACCTGGACCATCACTGGCTCCCTGCTTCTCTCCCCTGCTGCCTATTCCCCACGCGCAGCCAGAGGGGCCCTGTGAACACCTGAGTCAGGTCACATGCCTGCTCTGCTCAGAGCCCTCCTGTGTCTCCATCTCTCTTAGGATAAAGGCACAGTCCCCCACGCCCCCGTCACCTCCCTGTCCTTGTCTCCTCTCCTTCTGGCTCCCCTGGCGCCAGCCACAATGGCCTCCACACTTTACACCGGCTGTTCGCTTTGCCTGGATGCAAATAATTTCTTTGCTCACTTCCCTACTTCCTTCAAGTCTTCACTCAAATGTCACTTCTCCACAAGGCTTTCCCTGGGCACCTGGTTTATACTTTCAGGGCCTTGCCCCTTCCCCACACACTCCTATCCTTTGTCCCCACTTCACACTTCTCTAAAGTGCTACCAAGGAACCCTGGTGGGGCAACACCTAAGAACTTGGCTGCTAACCGGAAGGTGGGTGGTTCGAACCCATCAGCCACTTCGCGGGTGAAAGGACCTGGCGATCTAATCCTGTACAGATTACAGCCTAGAAAATCCTATTGGGCAGTTCGACTGTGTCCCATGGGGTCACCGTGAGTCAGAATTGACTCAATAGCACACAACAAAGCGCTGTCACCTTTTAACACACACACACCCCAAACCCGTTGCCATCAAGTCGATTCCAACTCCTAGCAACCCTCTAGGACAGAGTAGAACTGCCCCATACGGTTTCCAAGATACAGCTGGTGGATTCGAACTGCTGACCTCTTGCTGAGCAGCCAAGCTTTTAACCCTGCACCATCTGGGCTCCCACATACACATAAGTATACAGAACTTACTTATTAATTTTATAGTCTGTTTCCCCAACCACACTGTCACCTCCAAGGGGCACATGGTTTCTTTTGCGTACTTTGATATCCACAGTGTCGTGTCTACAACAGTGCTCGACACATAGGAAGTGTTCAGTAGGATGTTAAACGAACCAACGAATGAATCATCCCATCAAAAAACCTTAACTTCACATAAGTCAATCACAAAAAGACAAATACTGTATGTTGCCACTTAGATGAAACATGTAGAATAAGCAAATATATAGAAACCAAAGTTTATTAGTGGCGGGGAGCGGGGAGAGGGGATAGGGAAAGCCATTGTTTAGGAAAAAAGTGAGAATCTGTTCATGGGGATGGGAAAGTTGGCCATGGATACTGGTGATGGCTGTATGACGTGGCTGATGTAATTGGTGTCGCTGAACTGTACATGTGAAAAAATGTCGAATTGGCAAATGTTGTGTTATATACATTTTTTGCAACAACGAAAACGAACAAACAAAAAACCTCATTTGCAGATGAGGAAACTTTAGCATTGCGAGGTAAAATACCTTTAGTCAACAAGAACTCAGTGACTAGCTCCAGGCCTAGACAGAAACTCATTTCCTTTCTGTCGCAGAGGCAGAAGGGCCTAGGGATGAAAGCTTCATGCCTGGGACCAGTTCCCAATGGGTTCACATCCCCGCCCTGCTGTTTGCTAGTTTCATAACCAGGGGCAAGTCATTTAGCCTCTCTGTGCCTCAGTTTCCTCTTCTTAAAATGGGGATGATAATGGTGCCTATTTCATAAGGTTTTGTGCGGATTAAATGAATTAATATTTGTAAAGCATTTAGAAAAAGCCCCTGGTGTGATGAGTGCTATTAATTTAATATTAAGCATGAAATTCTGTTGCTATTATTACTGTAACATATCGTAACAAAGGGACTGGCATCTATTTGGCTATGATATTGGGGACATTTATTGGGCCCTTCATAAGCCACTACAGGGTCGCTATGAGTGGGAAGCAACTCAACAGCAGTGGGCTTTTTCTGGTTTAATAAGCCGCTGTGCTGGGTCACCTCACTGAGTCCCATCATCTCATCCAAATGGGTAAAAATGAACCTTTGAAGTTGCCCTGGGTTAAGAAGATTCAGTGATTGAATGCTGGTTATGTGCACGCACGCAGTAAGTGCTCAATTAATGTCAGATGTTATTATTTTAACATTGATCAACTAAAGTTTTTCCTTTTTTTTTTTTAAAAAAAAAAAGAAGGCTGAATTGTGCAAATGGTCCATGGACATGGCAAAAATCTGACCCCCTGCCCCACTCCCAGTATGGAGAGACTGAAGGTGCAGATATGGACTTTGGAGAGACCAAGGTGTGCACTTCCCTGGGGTGGTTATTAGTTGCGTTAAAACATCTGGTGATTTGTTAGCAAATCCACAGCTGGTCTGCCATGGACATGAGACTCACCAGTGTTTCGTTCCCGGGGTCCACTCTTCTTAGGAACGCGTCGGTCTCTGGAGCTGGGGGTGGCGCCTCACACACGGAGGTGGCCAGCCAGACTTTGTCAAGAAGCAAGGACCTTCAAAAGAGATGCACCACATGAGTCCTCAGCATATAAAACGCTTCTTAGGGACGTTCTGCTGAAGGCCACGAGGTGCCTTGGACCCACCACGTCCACGCGGCTGAATGCCCACCAGTGGATGGGGTGGCCTGGGATAAGTAGGGCGCCATACTGCTGCTGCCAGGGTGTTTGGGAGTGCCTGTGTGTTCAGGCAGGGGGGTTATTATTGGTTGTCATGGTGACTGGGAGGATGCTACTAGCATTGAGTCTCCAGGGACCCATGATACTATGGCAGTTTGTATTTTCCAGAATTTCCTATCTTACATACATGCTCTTCCAGGACTTTACCGCTCCCATCAAGAGATGGCGGCCATACCCTCTCCCCTTGACACTGGGCAGGCTCTTGTGACTGCCTTAGCTTTCAGAGCACTGCAGAAGTGACCCCACCGTTCAGGGATTTCCAGGCTAGGTCACAAAGCATCAGTTTGTCGTACTGTGGGGGCTTGTGTGTTGCTGTGATGCTGGATGCTATGCCACTGGTATTCAAATACCAGCAGGGTCACCCATGGAGAACAGGTATCCACTGAGCTTCCAGATTAAGACAGACTAGGAAGAAGGACCGGGTGGTCTACTTCTGAAAAAAAGTAGCCAGTGAAAACCTTACGAATAGCAGCAGAACACTGTGTGATTTGGTGCTGGAAGATGGGGAGCCCCTCGGGTTGGAAGGCACTCAAAATATGAGCTGTCTCCTCAAAGCAGAGTCAACATGCTTGGTAAAGCAGAGGGTCAGCAAAACAGAGGAAGACCCTCAACAAGATGGCTTGGCACACAGGCTACAACAATGGGCTCAAGCATAACCATGGTTGTGAGGATGGCGCAGGACTGGGCAGTGTTTCATTCTGTTGTACGTGGGGTTGCTATGAGTCGGAACCAACTCGACGGCACCTAACAACAACAGATCACAAAAGGAGATTGTCATGGATTGAACTGTGTCACCCTGAAATATCTGTCAACTTGACTAGACCATGATTCCCAGTATTGTGTGACTGTCCACCATTTTGTCATCTGATGTTGTTTTCTATGTGTTGTGTAAATCCTATCTCTATGATGTAATGAGATGGGATTAGTAGCAGTTATTGATGAGACTCAATCTACAAGATTGGGTTGTGTTTTAAGCCAATCTCTTCTGAGATATAAAAGAGAAAAGCGAGCAGAGAGACACGGGGACTTCATACCACCAAGAAACAAGAGATTCCTGCGCTGAGAAGCTCCTAGTCCAGGTGAAGATTGATGACAAGGACCTTCCTCCAGAGCTGACAGAGAGAGAAAGCCTGCCCCTGCAGCTGGCACCCTGAATTTGGATTTGTAGCCTCCTAGATTGTGAGAGAATAAATTTTTATTTGTTAAAGCCATCCACTTGTGGTATTTCTGTTACAGCAGCACTGCATAACTAAGACAGAGATACAGCCTCTGCCTGACTGTCTTGGGACATATGCCTTTGGAGCCCCGAGTCCAGTGGTGTGCTGCTAAATGTTCAACGACCAGCTCTATGGGAGTGGGGGAGTCCACCTTTGTAGCAATTGCTGATTTCTGTGGGTTAAATACACTCATTGTGGCTGATTTCAAGCTACCAGCATGAAGTTCCTGAACTATGGTGTTGGAAAGAGATGTGCACAATCGGTTCTCACAAGCCAGTGTGAGCTGGCTCCAGCACACCACTGTCTGCGTCACCGCATGTGAAGTCTGGCTGCCCTGAAGTCATCACGCTGTACTTTTCAAGCCCTCGGCATCCAAACGAGACCACGTGAAGACAGAGGGAACTGCCCGAGGAGCCCCAGCTGCGCCAGCTCCCAGCTGTGTGAGACTTTCCATCCCAGGTGCTAGAAGTGGGAGTGAAGGAGCCTTCAGATGACCCAGACTCAGCCACTGTATGTCTGCAAGCACGAGAGCCCTGTCTTAGCTATCTACTGCTGCTCTAACAGAAATACCACACGTGGATGGCTTTAACAAGGAGAAGTTTATTCCCTCACAGTCTAGTAGGCTCCAAGTCCAAATTTAGGGCATCCGCTCCAGGGGAAGGCTTTCTCTCTCTGTTAGCTCTTGGGGAAGGTCCTTGTCACCAATCTTCCCCTGGTTTAGGAGCTTCTCCGCACAGGAACCCTGGGTCCAAAGGACGAGCTCTGCTCCCAGTGCTGCTTTCTTGGTGGTATGAGGTCCCCCGTCTCTCTACTTGCTTCTGTCCTTTATGTCTCAAAAGAGAGTGGCTTAAGACACAATCTAATCTTGTAAATTGAGACCTGACTCATTAACATAACTGCCGCTAATCCCACCTCACTGACATCATAGAGGTAGGATTTATAACACATAGGAAAATCACGTCAGATGACAAAATGGTGGACAATCGTACAATACTGGGAGACATGGCCTAGCCAAGTTGACACACATTTTGGGGGCGACACAATTCAATCCATAACAATCGCCTTAGTAAGAACTGCTTAGCTGAGCCCAGTCAATCTCCAATCTCCCCAGTTAATCCCATACAAACTAATACAGCCAATTCTCCTGAGTCATGATAGTTATGTTCTATAAAAGGAGCCCTGGTGGCACAACAGTTAAGCGCTCAGCTGCTAGCCAAAAAGTTGGTGGTTCAAACCCACCTAGCGGCTCCACAGGAGAAAGACTTGGTGATCTGCTTCTGTAAAGATTATAGCCTAGAAATCCCTGCAGAGCAGTTCTACTCTGCCATGTGGGGTTGCTGTGAGTCAGAATCAACTGGATGGCACACGACAACATGTTCTATAAAGTCGCCACAAACACTAAATTAGCAAATACTGAACCACTGCCCCTAGTGGAAATACAGGGTTAGGTTTGTGCGAGCTTCTCGTCACGATATTTTTGTCAACCAGTCAATACATGACCTTGTTTTATGTGTGTTTCTGTTTAAAGACACCTTATTTAATTTCGATTGTTGATTCCTTAACATTGAACCCACAGCCAGCAGCACTGTAACTCATTTCTGAATGAAGCTTATCTTACACGCGTATTTTCTCTGTAAAGCACACCACAGCCTTCTTGCTCTTAGGAACACTAGACAGCACCTCAGCACGGTGCTTGGGGCAGCCATTTAAAACAGGAAATCACCAACAAAAAAGCACAAAATTATGAAAAATGTGGCAGTAAGTAGACTGCAGGAAGGAAGCTTGTTTACAGCAGGAGAGCTGAAACAAGAAGGCAGAACGTTGCCTTTTTCAACCTCAGCCGGGAACATGTGCATTGAGTAATTAAAAGTCTTCACCGCTCCGTGCATGTCTGTGAATGACCACGTGTATTGGTTTTGGGGTTACAAGTAAATTTTTAGCAAGTAGGTGAATTTGCAAATACAAAATCCATGAAAAATGAAGATTTAAACCAAAAAAACAAACCTGTTGCTGTGGAGTCGATTCTGACTCATAGCAACCCCACAGGCCAGAGTAGAACTGCCCCATGTGGTTTCCAAGGAGCGGCTGGTGGATTCGAACTGTTGATCTTTTGGTTAGCAGCCTAGCTCTTAACCACGGCACCACCAGGGCTCCGATGAGGATCAACTGTACTAAAATAAACCCTCCCCAAAAAACCCATTGCCACTGAGTCCATTCTGACTCATACGGACCCAACAGAGTAGAACTGCCCCATAGGGTTTCCAAGGCTGTAAATTTTTATGGAAGCAGACTGTCACATCTTTCTCCGTGGAGCAGCTGGTGGGTTCGAACTGCTGACCTTTTGGTTAGCGGCCAAGCGCTTAACCACTGTGCCACCAGGGCCCCCCTAAAATAATAGGTATTGTTTTAAGCCACTATGTTTTGAGTGGTTTGTTATGCAGCACTAGCTAAATGGGACAATACTCAATGAACTGCATCGTGCAGGACAAGTACCACTGGAGTGCAGTGGATTTCCTATATATATGGCCTTTCTGGCCTTGGGTTTATAATTCTGCCAAAATGATTGGCTGGGCCATAATCTTACAAGGGATTGGTTAGTCTACTATGCAAATAAGGGGTGTAAAACCATCCAATAGGATTGTGACCTTGTGAGAACTCATTGATTACTATGCAAATTAAGTGACAGTGGCCTACCAAGGGGATTGGTCAGTTTGTGGTCTAGTGGGACAGCCATAACTTGAAGTTGTCAAGAGGCATAAGGATACATAAGGACCAATTGCACAGAGATTGAGGGGGACCTCACTGCCATCAAGAAGAAGAGCCTAGTGCAGAACATGTCCTTTGGACCTAGGGTCCCTGTGCTGAGAACTTCCTAGACACAGGAGAGAGAGAGCTGTAACACTGGAGACAGCACAAGACAGTGTGAGATGGTGGCAACCACAGCAGAGAGACAGCAGCAGCAGTCTGATGGATGGGAACCAGGAACACCCTGCAGAGCAAGAGACAGCTGGGTGCCTTCGGGCAGGAGGGCGGGAGGTTTGCTGGAGGAATGGGGTGCTTCTGGGCACTTGTCAGTGGAGTTAAAGAGTTATTAACACTTTCCCCAGCAGGGCAGAGGCCAAAAGAAGGCCCAGTAACAGACACTGCTAAGAGACAGGCCGCCTGTCTGGGCACGGCCAAGAAGAAGCTGAGAGCTGTCTTGGTTGGAAGCCATCTTGATTGAAGAGCTGTCTCCTGTCTCCTGAGTTGTATCCTGTTACTTCCAAGTTTATCCTGAACCTGATTTGTAACCTGTTGGTTCCCTAAAAAACCACATAATTGTGAGCATGGTCTGTGAGTTCTGTGTGGCTACTGCAACAAATTATCTAACTCAACAGAGAGTAGAGAGTGCCCTGGGGAAGAGGGGTGGTGGCTGGTGTCAGAAATGGTGAAGAAGTTGGAGAGTGGACCTCACAGGAATCAGCTTTGTGCTGATGGTGATTCTTATCTCCCCCTGAAGTTACAGGACTTTTGATGTTACTAGAATCCAACCACCAACAAAGAACTCTCCTGTCCCAAATGCCAAGAGAAACCCTGGGTGGCCCGACTGTCAACACAGACAGATCTAGGTTCAAATTCCGACTCTTTCCTCCTCCTACCTGTGTTTTTTGGGACACAATTTCTTTATCACCTCTGAGACTAGTAACTGTAATTCAAGAATAGCATAATTTTTTTTTAAAAACCACGCTGTTTATAAACACTGAAATCCTAGTGTTTTTGTTGGTTTAATACCTTTATTTCATTTTATTTAAACATCTGCAGTCTGGATCTTTGACATCTTGAGATTGTGGCCAATGACTCAATGATTCATTTAATGCTAATATACGTGCTGAACGAAACTCTCTGCCAAGAGAATGACATCAGGCTGTACAGTTTGTGTACTTATCTGCAAAAGATTTGCTAACAACAGCGACAAGAAGAACAGAGATGATAGCGCATGGAAAGAAACAGAATGCTGTCCAAAAAAGCTCTCCTCAAAGTTACTAAACAAGACATGAGCTATTTTAAAATGAAGGGATCCATGGGAACTATTTAGAGTTAGCTTGTAAGTATCTCCTCAGCACTTTCTCAAATTGTGTAGGGCCAGAGACCTTTCCCTGGAGCCCTGGTGGCACAGTAGTTAAGAGCTTGGCTGCTAACCAAAAGGTCGGCGGTTCAAATCCACCAGCCACTCTTTGGAAACCCTATGGGGCGGTCCTACTCTGTCCTATAGGGTCACTTTAAGTCAGAATCGACTTGATGGCAATGAGAGAGCTTTTCTTAGCAACTGGGAAATTTTGCACAAAAATATCTCCCAAACTCACAGATGACAGCATTGACAAAGTCTGTTTGTTCAGAGTACTTCTGAAAAACATCAAATAATATTATTTCATTGTCAAGGCTCAGGGTTCCTTAAATTATCTTCATTTTATACACTGTTTTCTTTGTTATTCAGTATTTTATTACTGAATTTCATTAACTTTTAATTTATTTTAATTTGATCAATTTTAATTAATTTTAAATTATTTTGATCAGCTAGTAACATATTAGAATAACTACGTGTAACCTTCTATATAAGGAGCCACAATGGTGCAACAGATAAGTACTCGGCTGCTAACTGAAAGGTTGGCAGTTTGAACCCATCCAGCAGCTCCACAGGAGAAAGACCTGTTATCTGCTCCTATAAAGATTACAGCCTAAAAAACCCTATGGGGCAGCTCCACTCAGTCATATGGACTTGCTATGAGTTGAAATCGACTCTACAGAACCTACCAACAACATCCAGAGTCCCTGGGCAGTACAAACGGTTACGCCCTAGACCACTAGCCCAAAGGCTGGCGGTTTGAACCCACCGAGAGGTGCCTCAAAGACAGCCCTGGGAGTCTGCTTCTGAAAGGTCATAGCTTGAAAACCCTATGGAGCACAGTTCTACTCTGCAACACATGGGGGCATGCAGTGCAATGAATTACTTAACATGGCCCTTCTAGCCATAGTCTTTGTTACTCGCGCGCAATGATTGAGTGGGGCTATGCAAATAAGGTCTATGGCACCCTAACAAAGGGATTGGTCAGTTTTGCCATCCCACTAAGCTTAAAATGAGCCATCCCAGAGGCGGGACAAGAAGATCTCACCACCGTCAAGAAAGAACAGCCAGGAATGGAGTGTGCTTTTTGGACTCGAGATCTCTGCCCTGAGAAGCTCCTAGAACCAGGAGACCGAAATAGAGAGAGGGAGAGAGAGAGAGAGAGAGAGACAGAGCTGTAACACCAAAAATGGCAAGAAGCAGCAACAGAGAAACAGCAGCAGCAGAACCAGGAGACCGTCAGAAGGTGCAGTGGACTTCCCGGCCCACAGAACGAGAAAGCTGAGTGCCGAGTAGGGTGCCTCTGGGTACTTGGAGGGAGCTGGAGCTGAACGCCTTCCTGTGGAAGCTTCTTGGCTAAGTGGGGTGCCTCAGGGCACTTATCAGCAGAGCTAAAAGAGCTTTGTAACACTTGCCCAAGCAGGGCTGAGGTCAAGGGCCAGAGAAGCCTGCCTGCAGACACAGCTGAGAAGAGGCTATCCGGATTGAAGAACTGTATCTTGAGCGCTCCTGATCCTGAATTGTAACCTGTTACTTCCCTAATAAACCCCACAATCGTGAGTATTGTCTGTGAGTTCTCTGTGGCCACTGCAGCAAATTATCGAATCCAGCACAGAAGTAGAGAGAGCCACAGGAGAGACGGCTGGTGTCAGAATTGGTAACACGGTTGGAGAGAGGAGGTATTCCACCTCATAGGAATCAACCTTGGGCTGTTGATCTGGATTCTCCTTTCTCCCTGTGAAGTTAGAGGAGGTCAGACACCTCCCCCACGCCATTTTTACAGGTCACCATGAGTCGGAATCAACTCAGGGCAACTAACAATCACAACCTTATATATTTATAAACTTCTGTTTTTACCCGATGTGGTATTTATAAATTCTTATACTTGAAGTGTCATTTCACTAACATTTTATTTTATGAATCTGTAAGTCTAACAAACTGTTACTATGAATAGTATTTCAGTATCAGGCCAAAAAAAGAAAAAATATGTATGTGGGAAATGTCATCAACTCTCCTTCTTAGGAGTCAGTGGCCCTCTGGTCATGTACAGGACAGCTGGGGATGGCTAACTTCACAGAAAGCTTTCACCAAGGCGCCAGAATGGGATACTCAAAATGAGTGCCAGTGTTTCGCGGTGATGTGTACTGATGTCTGTGGCTTGTTTGAGATGCATCAAAAAAATAAGATTACTGGATGGATTAAAAAAAGAAAAACCCCATTGCTGTTGAGACAATTTCGACTCATGGTGACCCCATGTGTTACAGAAGAGAACTGCTCCATAGGGTCTTCAATGTCTGTAATCTTTCTGGAAGCAGATCACCAGGCCTTTCTTCCACAGTGCCACTAGGTGGTCTTGAACCGCCAACCTTTAGATTAGTAGCCAGGAGTAAACCATTGGTGCCACCTTAGTGAATGGATAGAGGGAAAGAAAGATGGGTGAGTGACAAAGCAAGTATAGTAAAAGGAAAATAGTGGAATATAGGTGGTGGATATATGGGTGTTAGTTCACTGTATAATTATTTCAACTTTTCTGTTGCTTGAAAATTTTCATAATATAATGATGGTTAAAAAGGATCCCACTGGCAGAGATTCATTTTCTGAAAAGCATTCTAGGACCCCTCTGCTGAGGGAAGAGGGAATCTGATGGTTTCCAGGAGCCTAGGCTGCTGTCCTGTCAGGTAGGTGGTGGTCAGGAGCACTCATTATGGTGTCAAATGGATCTGGGTTCAAATCCTGACTCTGCCTTTTCCTGGGCAGGAAGTTGCTTTGCTATGTTGCTGACCTTCTCTGAACCGAATTTTCTTCTCTGTAACTTGGGCATAATCCTTGTTTCTGCCTCAAAAGGCTAATGTGTGCCTCAAAGGACAAATATCCGTAAGCCATGCCTCAGACTCAAGAAATATAAGACCCAATGGTAATAAAACAACAAATAGAGTTTAGCTCTTATGATGAGGATTTGATGATCTGAAAGAATTATGACCCTAAAGTGAGATGCTCTTTGTGGCTTCATCTTGCGGAGGGGGGGTGGGCACATGTGTACCTCAACGCCCCCTCCACAATGCAGCCAACAGTAGGAATGTTGAGCTTGACACCCCTCAGGGAGAACAACCCACCAAATCACTAAGCCAATGCCACAGACCACCTCCAACACAACCCCACGGTAAGCAATACACCACAATGGAAGCCGGGGTATCTTGGGGGTGGGAATCAGGGTGCACTTCGGCTGGGTGTGCGTGTCTTTCCAGCTGCATTTGTACATGAGCCCTATGCTTCCCAGAATGGGTACCTTTTTAAAAAGAAAAGTACCTTTACTGAGGTACAATTTACATCCAATAAAACACATTTCAAGGGTACAATTTGAGTTTTAACACCTGAATACAACCATGTGGAGCCCTGGTGGTGCAGTGGTTAAGAGCTTGGTTGTTAATCAAAAGGTCAGCAGTTCGAATCCACCAGCCACTCCTTGGAAACCCTATGGGGCAGTTCTACTCTGTCCTATGAGGTCACTATGAGTCGGAATCGACTCGACGACAGTGGGTTTGGTTCGGTTTTTTGGTATACAACCATGTAACCATCACCACAATTAAGACGTGAAACTTTTCTATCGCCCCTTCCAAGTCACTGTGCCATAGTCCCAGGCAACCACTGATCTGCTTTCTGTCCCTATAGATTAATGTATATATTTTTTATTTTCTAGAATTTCACATAAATGGGATCACATAGTGTGTCAAACCACAACCAAACCCGTTGCCTTCGAGTCAATTCTGAATCATAGCGACCCCATAGGACAGAGTACAACTGCCCTACAGGGTTTCCAAGGAGCCGCTGGTGGATTCGAACTGCTGATCTTTTGGTTAGCAGCCAACCTCTAAACCACTGCACCACGAGGGCTCCAATTTACTGCCTCACAGCCACAAGGGGCGGAATTGGAGCTTGGCCCTTTAAATCTTTTTCCTTTGCCAGCTAAGGCGATGTTTCGCTTTTTCAGTAGAGGGCGCTGGAGAGACATGGCAGGAGGAAGAGGTTTTCTATCCCGGTTCCAGTGCCCTGGTTTCTGCAAACTAATGCAGCGCAGGCAGGCAGCGTCTGCAGCGTGCACGGTTTCTCTGGACCCCACCCAGGCTGCTGTAACGCGAGTGGTTCCTGCAGCGCGAGTGGTTTCTCCAGTACCAGGCGGCTTCTCCAGCACGCGAGCCTGCAGTGTGCGGCGGTTATGGCAGCACCCAGCGCCTTCCCCTGGCCTCCCTCACTGGCTTCCTAGCAGAGTGCCTCCCCATGAACTGCCTTCTCTGGCATCCTGGAGGACGAATTTCTGGCGAGTTCCAAAGGGTGAATTTCCAGTAAGTTCCCCTGGCTCAGCACCCGAGGGATTCCTTTGCCCCGAGGTGAGCCACAGCCGCGGCTTCTCGATGAGTCTGCATCTCAGCCTGGGGCTGTCATCTTTTGGGGGTTGTATCTCAGACGCCAGGAGCCCTGGTGTTGTAGTGGTTAAGAGCTTGGCTGCTAACAGGAAGGTCGGAGTCCGAATCCACCAGCAGCTCACTGGAAACCCTACAGGGCAGTTCTGTTCAGTCTGTTGGGTCTCTGTGAGTCAGAATTGACTCCTTGGCAACGAGTTTTCCTTTTTTTTCCCCCTCAGACCTCACGGTAGTGGCTATATTCTTTATAGTTCTCTTAACTTCTTCCTAGCCAGTTCCTCAGTACTCCAAATCCCGTTATAGTTATTATTAAATGTTTCATGTTCCAATTACTGTGTGGTTTCAGTCTCCTGATTGGATGCTGATCGATACATACAGTATGTGCTCCGAGTCCGGCTCTTTCCCTCAGCATAATGTCTGCTCAGTTCATCCGGGTTGCCGCACCTATCAATCAGTACTTTGTTCGTTTTTATCAGTGAGTAATATTCCATGGGACAGATAAACCATAGTCTGTTTATCCACTCCTCATGATGGACATGGGCTGCTAACCTAATGGTTGGCGGTTTGAGTCCACCCAGAGGTACCTCAGAAGAAAGGCCTGGCAGTCTAAGTCCAAAAAATCAGCTGTTGAAAACCCTGTGGAGTAGAAACTAGAAGAACCCCCAAGACTATTGCCCTAAGATACCCTTTTAACTTGGAACTGAAGCCACTCCCAGAGGTCTCCTTTCAGCCAAATAATAGATTGGCTTATAAAATAAATAATATCACCTGTGAGGAATGTGCTTCCCTAGCCAATCAACTATACGAGACCAAATGGTCAATCAACATTATCCCCAATGCAAAGATGAGAAGGCAAGGAGGGGCAGGGAAGCTAGATCAATGGAAATAGAACAAACAGAATGGAAATAATGAGAATGCTGACACCTTGCAAGAATTGCAACCAATGTCATGGAACAATATGTACAAAAATTGTTTAATGGGAATCTAATTGGTCGTGCCACCACGCATCTGTCAGTTTGTGGTGCTGTGGTGGCTTGCATGTTGCTGTGTTACTGGAAGCTATGCCACCAGTATTTCAAACACTAGCAGGGTCACCTGTGGTGGACAGGTTCCAGCAAACCTTCCAGATTAAAACAGACTAGGAAGAAGGACCTGGCGATCTACTTCTAAAAGAACTGGCCACTGAAAACCTTATGAACAGCAGCAGAATATTGTCTGATACAGTGCCAGAAGATGAGAAGCTTTTGGGACCTTCATTTGCTGATGGGGCCTGACTCAAAATGAAAAGAAACAGGGGAGCCACCCAGTAAGCACGGCTGAGATTGGGCGAGTGGTGGCAAGCCGGGCAGGGTCAGAGGCTCCTGGTCTTTGCTCAGAGAGGCCCCTCTGCCGTCCTTCATTTAAAACAACACCCCTGAGGCCGTGGGTCCAAGATAGTGGAATAGTCAGAAGCTTCCTGTGGTCCCTCTTAAAACAAAGACCTGAAGAAAACAAGTGAATCAATTATATATGACAATCTAGGAACCCTGATCATCAAAGACAAAGCTGAAGAATCAGACTGAGTGGCAGATGGAAGGAGAGACAATTCAAAAGCAGCGGAGAAGTACAGATTGCAAGATTGCTGCCAGCTCCCTGCTAGCTGAGTCTGCACAGCGCGCATGGGCCAAGGCAAGCAGCATCATCCAAAGACATGTCTCACCACATCAGGTGCAGCCATGCAGCAGCGAATCTGCACACACCTCCAGAACCAAGTAGGAGCAACATCAGACCTGTGAAAGTTAAGTGCAAGCTTCTAACCTACCTCGCGGGGGCAAAACAACCACCCCCCCCACAAAGTTTCACAGCAGAGAAGCACTTCTTTCCCCTCACACACCCCTCACCCTGCTCTGCTCCAACTCCAATCCCATAGTATTCAACAAATGAAGAAAGCGTAAGAATCATGTGAGATACTATCAAGAGGAAAATCCTACAAGTGATTGGAATACCAGAACGGGGGGTAACAGAAAACACAGAGTTGTTGAAGATTTGCTGGCAGAAAACTTCCCTGATATCATGAAAGACAAGAAGATATCTACTCAAGAAGCTCAACGAACCCCATACAGGGAAGACCCCAAAAGAAAGTCACCAAGACATATCATAATCAAACTTGCCAAAACCAAAGACAAAGATAGAACCTTGAGAGCAGCTAGGGATAAAGGAAAATTCACCTACAAAGGAGAACCATTCAGACTAAGCTCTGACTGCTCGGCAGAAACCATGCAGGTAAGAAGGCAGTCTGAAATTCATCAAACATGCAACCAAGATGCATTGATAATAACTGGTAATTGGAATGCAGAAGTTGGATACGAAGAAGAAAGATCCAAAAAACCAAAAATTAAACCCACTGCCGTGGAGTCAATTCCCACTCACAGCAACTCTATAGGACAGAGTAGAACTGCACTCCAAGGTTTCCAAGGAGCGGCTAGTGGATTCAAACTGCTGACCTTTTGGTTATCAGCCAAATGCTTAGTCACTGCACCACCAGGGCTCCAATATAGCCTTGGTGATAAAAATGACGCCAGAGATTGTGTGATAGAATTTTGCAAGACCAATGACCTATTCATTGGAAATACCTTTTTTTAACAACATAAATGGCAACTATACACGTAGACTTTGCCAGATGGAATACACAGGAATCAAGCTGACTACATATGTGGAAAGAGATGATGGAGCAGCTCAATATCATCACTCAGAACAAGGCCAACTGCGGAACAGACCATCAAGTGCTTGTATGCAAGTTCAAGTTGAAATTGAAGAAAATTCAGACAAATCCATGAGAGCCAAAGTACAACCTTGAGTATATCCTACCTGAATTTAGAGACCATCTTAAAAATAGATTTGACACACTGAACACTAATGAGTGAAGACCAGACAAGTTGTGGGATGACATCAAGGACATCATACATGAAGAAAGCAAAAAGTCATTAAAAAGACAGAAAAAAAAGAAAAGACCAAAATGGATGTCAGAAGAGACTCTGAAACTTGCTCTTGAATGTAGAGTAGCTAAAGCAAAAGGAAGAAATGATGAAGTAAAAGACTTCAAGGGGAGGCTGGAGAAGACAAAGTAAACTGTTACAATGAAATATGCAAAGGCCTGGAGTTACAAAACCAAAAGGGAAGAACACGCTCAGCATTTCTCAAACTGGAAGAACTGAAGAAAGAATTCAAGCCTCAAGCTGAAGTACTGAAGGATTCTATGGGCAAAACATTGAATGATGCAGGAAGCATCAAAACAAGATGGAAGAAACACACAGAGTCACTGTACCTAAAAGAATTCGTTGACGTTCAACCATTTCAGGAGGTAGCATATGGTCAAGAACTGATGGTACTGAAGGGAGAAGTTCAAGCTGCACTGAAGGCATTGGTGAAAAACAAAGGTCCAGGAATTGATGGAATACCAACTGAGATGTTTCAACAGATGGATGCAATGCTGGAAGCACTCACTCATCCATGCCAAGAAATTTGGGAGACACCTACCTGGCCAGCTGACTGGAAGGATCCATATTTGTGCCCATTCCAAAGAAAGCTGATCCAACAGAATGTAGAAATTATCGAACAATATCATTAATATCACACACAAGTAAAATTTTGCTGAAGATCATTCAAAAATGGTTGCAGCAGTACATTGACAGGGAACTACCAGAAAGTCAAGCTGGTTTCAGAAGAGAACGTGAGACAAGAGATATCATTGCTGATGTCTGATGGATCTTAGCTGAAAGCAGAGAGTACCAGAAAGATGTTTACCTGTGTTTTATTAACTGTGCAAAGGCATTTGACTGTGGATCATAACAAATTATGGATAACATTGTGAAGAATGGGAATTCCAGAACACTTAATTGTGCTCATGAGGAACATGTACATAGACCAAGAGGCAGTCGTTCAAATAGAACAAGGGGATACTGGGTAGTTTAAAATCAGGAAAGGTGTGTGTCAGGGTCGTATCATTTCACCATACTTATTCAGTCTGTATGCTGAGCAAATAATCCGAGAAGCTGGACTATATGAAGAATGGGGCATCAGGATTGGAGGAAGACTCATTAGCAACCTGTGATATGCCGATGACAAAACCTTGCTTGCTGAAAGCGAAAAGGACTTGAAGCACTTACTGATGAAGATCAAAGACCACAGCCTTCAGTATGGATTACACCTCAACATAAAGAAAACAAAAATCCTCACAACTGGACCAATAAGCAACATCATGATCAGAGGAGAAAATATTGAATTTGTTAAGGATTTCATTGTACTTGGATCCACAATCAACATCCATGGAAGCAGCAGTCAAGAAATCAAACAACATATTGCATTGGGCAAATCTGTTTGAAAGGACGTCTTTAAAGTGTTAAAAAGCAAAGATGTCACTTTGAGAACTAAGATACGCCTGACCTAAGCCGTGGGTATTTTCAATCACCTCATACGCATGCAAAAGCTGGACAATGAATAAGGAAGACCAAAGAAGAATTGATGCCTTTGAATTATGGTGTTGGCAAAGAATATTGACTAATACCATGGACTGCCAGAAGAACGAACAAATCTGTCTTGGAAGAAGTACAGCCAGAATGCTCCTTAGAAGAAAGGATACTGAGACTTCATCTCCTGCTTTGGACATGTTAATGGAAGGGGGCAGTCTCTGGAGAAGGACATCATGCTTGGTAAAGTAGAGGGTCAGCAAAAAAGAGAAAGACCCTCAATGAGATGGACTGACACAGTGGCTGCAACAATGGGCTCAAGCATAACGATTGTGAGGATGGCGCAGGACCGGGCAGTGTTTCGTTCTGTTGTCCACGGGGTCGCTATGGGTTGGAACCAACTCGACGGCACCTAGCAACAACAACAATTTGCTGTGTAAATTTTCACCTAAAACACAATATTCAAGAAAAGCAAAACCAACTAACCAACCAACAAAAATTCCTGTGTAGCACAGTTCTACTCTGACACACGTGGGGTCATCATGAGCTGGAGTCAACTCGGTGGCAACTTTTTTTAAATTTTTTTTGATAGACATTTGGGTCATTTCCAGTCTGGAGCTGGTATGAATAAAGCCGTTATGAACATTCATGGACAAGTCTTTGTGTGAACGTTTTCCTTTCTCCTGGGTAAATCTAGGCGAGAAACTGCTGGGCCACATGGGAAGTATATATTGAACTTTACAAGCAACCACCCCACCGTTTTTCAGCATGATTGCGGCACTTTGTATTTCCATCAGAATGCGTGAGAGTTTCAGATGCCAGCACCTGGAACTATCAATCTTTTCCATTTCAAACAGGATGGCTTCCTTTTTGTGCCTTTAGGAGATTTTCCTCTACCTGGTGTCTCCGTTATTAACTTTAACTCCTTGCTCTTGAACTGTAATGCCAGTGTCATTTCTAACCCGCAACAAATGGTTACATAAAAATCATCAATAAGGTAAGATTAGGATTCTTTGCTCTTTAGAATTGTTTGCGACTTCAAAAAGTCAATGTGGCATCCCTTTCAAGAAGGCAAAGTGAGCTATTGATAATCAGGGCCTGCACTCGCTTATCAGGAGTCCCAGTGGCACAGTGGTTAAGCGCTTGGCTGCTAACCGAAAGGTGGACAGTTCAAACCCACCAGCCCCTCCTGGGGAGAACGATGTGGCAGGCTGCTTCCACAAAGACTCTTGTTAGGTGCCATCAAGTTGGTCTGACTCATAGCAACCCCATGTACGACAGAACGAAACACTGCCCGGTCCTGCACCATCCTCACAATCATTGCTATGCTTGAGCCCACTGTTGCAGCCACTGTATCAGTCCATCTCGTTAAGAGTCTTCCTCTTTTCTGCTGACCCTCTACCAAGCATGATGTCCTTCTCCAGGGACTCGTCCCTCCTGATAACATGTCCAAAGTAGGTCTTATCGTCCTCGCTTCCAAGAACATTCTGGCTGTACTTCTTCCAAGACAGATTTGTTCATTTTTCTAATCTGTAAGGATTACAGCCTTGGAAACCCTATGGGGCAATTCTGCTGTGTCCTATAGGGTCGCTATGAGTCAGAATCGACTCGACGGCAACAGGTTTGATTTTTTTTTCTGGTGGTGCAAATGGTTAATGCACTCAGCTTCTAATCGAAAGCTTGGAAGTTTGAGTCCACCCAGATGTACCTTGGAAGAAAGGCCTGGCAATCTACTTTGGAAAAATCAGTCATTGACTTAATTACTGGGCTGAGGGCTGTGGGGACCATGGTCTCAGGGAACATCTAGCTCAACTGGCATAACATAGTTTATAAAGAAAATGTTCTACATCCTACTTTGGTGAGTAGCATCTGGAGTCTTAAAAGCTTGTGAGCGGCCATCTAAGATACTCCACTAGTCTCACCCCACCTGGAGCAAGGGAGAATGAAGAAAACTAAAGACACAAGGGAAAGATTTGTCCAAAGGACTAATGGACCACAACTACCACAGCCTCCACCAGACTGAGTCAGTACAACTAGATGGTGCCCGGCTACCACCACCGACTGCTCTGACAGGGATCAGAATAGAGGGTCCTGGACAGAGCTGGAGAAAAATGTAGAACAAAATTCTAACATACACAAAAAAAGACCAGACTTACTGGTCTGACAGAGACTGGAGAAACCCCGAGAGTATGGCCCTCGGACACCCTTTTAGCTCAGTAATGAAGTCACTCTGGAGGTTCGCCCTTTAGCCAAAGATTTAGACAGGCCCATAAAACAAAGCGAGACTAATGGAGCACACCAGCCCAGGGGCAGGGACTAGATGGTAGGAGGGGACAGGAAAGCTGGTAATGGAGAACCCAGGGTCGAGAAAGGACAGTGTTGACATGTCGTGGGGTTAGCAACCAATGTCATAAAACAATATGTGTACTAATTGTTTAATGAGAAGCTAGTTTGTTCTGTAAACCTTCACCTAAAATGCAATACTAAAATAAATAAATAAAAAAGCCCCCCCCCCAAATAAAAACAAAATAAAAGAACAAACAAAAGGTCATTGAAAACCCTATGGAGAACATTTTTACTCAATACACATGGGATTGCCACGAAACAAAGTCAACTTGATGACAACCGTTTTTTCACTAGCTTATATGATGCTTTTGTGTAGACGTAAACATGGTATGGCGGCAGCGTCAGACCTCCTCGTCTAACTTCACAAGGTGGGAGGAGAATCCTGTCAGCATCATCAGCCCAGGGCTGATTCCCATGAGGTGGAGGTCAGGCAAACCTCCACACTCCAACCTTTTTACCAGTTCTGACGCCAGCCGTCCCTCCCACGGCACTCTCTACTTTTCTGCTGGGTTCGCTCATTCCCTGTGATGGCCACACAGAACTCACAGACCATACTGACAGTTACGGGGCTTGATACGGAGTATTAAAAATTTAAGGCATTTAACAGAACTAACACCTCTGACAATACTGTGAACCAAACGCACTGTTTTGCTCTAAGAGAATCCACGTAAATCTGTCCCTTTTGTAAAAATTTCCACTGCACCTTTGACCTAGATATGAGCAGTTCTACAGAAAAATGCAGTTTTGCTTGTCTTGCTTGCACAGGTGTTAAAGAGAACAAATTGTGGAAAAGCTTCAGACAGATGTTCGTATAGTTAGGATAAGCAGATGTTAAACAGAGACGTTTCTAGCTTTTCTGTATCAAAACCCCTTTTCGCCCATTAGAATACTTAGCATTTTCACTTGTAATCATTTTATTCTTTGAACAAACTCTTTGCTTTCATATTTTAAGAGTCTACCAGTATAATGTAGATGTTGTTGTTGTTAGGTGCTGTCAAGTCGGTTCCAACTCATAGCGACCCCACGTACAACAGAACAAAATACCGCCCAGTCTTGCGCCATCCTCACAATCGTTATGTTTAAGCCCACTGTTGCAGCCACTGTGTCAATCCATCTCGTGAAGGGTCTTCCTCTTTTTCACTAACCCTCTACTTTACCAAGTATTGACGTCCTTCTCCAGGGACTGGTCCCTCCTGATAAC
>NW_004444143.1:3513793-3532553 GCF_000243295.1 Trichechus manatus latirostris
ACCCTGCCATCTGCACCTTTGTACATGTTAACCAATCAGAAATACTCCAGCTGCACCCCCCTCACTTGTGGTTTTTGCCTTTATTAACCTCTGTAACTCCTTAGAGCACTTTGTTGGATTTCTTCCAGCGCTGTGCCTCTCATTTTGGGAAACTTTTGTTTGCTATCATAAAACTCTTTTTTTTAACTTATTTTAAACAAACTTGTAGCTCTTTCACTATGACAGGTTTATTAGGGAAGTAATAGGTTACAATTCAGGATCAGGAACGACTCAGGATCCAGTTCTTTGGTCAAGACAGCTTCTCGGCCGTGCCCACAGGCAGGCCTCTCTCTGGCTTTGGCCCCTCGCCTGGCCTCTGCCCTGCTCCGACAAGTGTTACAAAGCCCTTTAGCGGTGCCAATAAGTGCCTGGGGGCACCCCACTCTGCCCGTAAACCTCAACTCAAAGGCATTCAGTTCTCTTGCTCTGTAGGCTGGCAAGCCTAGTTGCAAGCCTAGCTCTGCTGACAAGTGCCTGGAGGCACCCCACTCTGCCAGGAAGCCTCCTGCCCAAAGGCGCTCAGCTCTCTCGCTCCATGAGTCAACACACTCACTGTAACCACCCTGCTCTGTGGGCCGGGAAGCCCACTGTGCTGTCTTGCACTGGTCTCCTGGTTCTGCTACTGCCATTTCTCTGCTGCTGCTTTTCACCGTCTTGTGCTGTCTCAGCTGTCTTTATCTCCTGTGTCTAGGAGATTCTCAGTGCAGGGACCCTGGGTCCACAAGACGTGCTCCACTCCTGGCTCTTCTTGCTGGTAGTGAGGTCCTCACTTCTCGCCTCTGGGATGACTCATTTTAAGCCTAGTGCATGGCAAAACTGACCAATCCCCTCGTTAGTATTCCATACACCTTATTTGCATGGTCCCACCCCTGCAAGGGTTCCATGTGCCTTATTTGCATTATTACAGGCTGTCCAAGCCCCTTGGTGGGCCACAAGCACCTTATTTGCATAGCCCCACCCAATCATTGTGTTTGAGTCACAAAGATTATGGCTAGAAGGGCCATATTAAGTAATTCCCTGCACTGCAGCTATAAGTCCATTTCCAAAAAAAACCGTGCCAGTTGGCTCTCTGTGCCCTCTCCTTCCTCCCCTCTCTACTGGCACAAAGACCTCAGGCTGCCCAACGTGCACACACAGGAAAACCAAAACAATGCTGGTGACTGATCTCTAAAGAAATGGCATAAAGCATATGGGAAGGGCCTGGGTTGCTGGTGTTCCTAAGTAAAGCCTTCCCCATTCTGGCATTTGAGTATGAGCTCCCAGCAAAAAGACTGGCCTCCTACACTCTAACATTAACGAGTGCTGCCCACAAAACACAGTTCTCAGTCATCCCTTCAAATTGAGGGAGAGGCCTGTGGGAAAGCAAGACTATGTTTATAATGGTCCCAAATCTCAAACCAGTGACCTACAAAGAGTCACCCAGCCCCTCATTTGAAAACGTGATTGGAGAAGCAAGGATCACCAGTGATTTGAAGAAAACCAGCAGCCTGAAAGAGAAACACTAAGGTAAATAAGCAGAACTGAAGAAAACTGACCCCAGAGGAAACAGAGACAATTCAGAGGATCAAAAAAAAGAAAGAAAGAAATAAAGAAAAAAAACCCTTAATTGGGACACTCAAGGCAAGCACCATGTGCAGTCACAGTGGCCCCATGCTTAGAGACGCTCCATGCTTTTTTAATGCTCTGCTATCACCATCTTGAAATTTTCAACCATTTTTTAACAAAGGGCCCTGCATTTTCATTTTGCACTGGACCCTGAAAATTATGTAGCCAGTCCTGGGTATGCTTAGATTTGAGAAGATGTTCTAAGCAAAACAAAAATAGGATACTATAAAAGGAAGAATGTCTTCAACGAAAAAAAAAAAGAAACAAATTCCAAGAAACAGATTGGATGAGTCAGAAACAGGAAAATGTTTCTCTTCAAAGGGAAAAAAATGAAAGCTAGGAGAAACTCTAGGAAAAATAAAGAAACTTTTTAAAGAAAAGTCATAGTCAAATACGATACACACTAAACTGTGTTGGAGTTACATCCACTGGATAAAGTGCAAGAAAATGGAATCCATTTGACCTATAGACTAGGTACATTCTCCTTCCAGTTGCCTAGAGACTTCAACATTAGATGTACAGAAAAGATCATGTAATTCTAGCACATTATGTGGTTCTGGAAAGGAAGAAACAAAGTTTACATATATATATATGTGTGTGTGTGTATGCACATATTGTTGTTAGCTGCCACTCAGTAGGCTCAGACTCATAGCGAGCTTATGTATACCAAAACAAAACGCTGCCAGGTCCTGCGCCATCCTCACAATTGTTGCTATGTTTGAGCCCGCTGTTGCAGCCACTGTGTCAATCCATTTCGTCGAGGGTCTCCCTCTTTTTTGCTGACCCTCTACTTTTACCAAGCATGATGTCTTTCTCCAGTGACTGGTCCCTTCTGACAACATGTCCAAAATAAGTGAGATGAAGTCTTGTCATCCTTGCTTCTAAGGTGCATTCTGGCTGTACTTCCTCCAAGACAGATTGGTTCATTCTTCTGACAGTCCATGGTATATTCAGTATTCTTCGCCAATATCACAATTCGAATGCGTCAGTTCTTCTTTGGTCTTCCTTTTTCATTGTCCAGCTTTCACATGCATATGAGGTAATTGAACATACCATGGCTTGGGTTAGGAGCACTTCAGTCATCAAAGTGACAAGTTTGCTTTTCAACACTTTAAAGAGGTCTTTTGCAGCAGATTTGCCCAATGCAATGTGACTTTTGATTTCTTGACTGCTGCTTCCATGGGCATTGACTGTGGATCCAAGTAAAATGAAATCCTTGACAGCTTCAATCTTTTCTCCCTTGATCATGTTGAGTTCTGAAGCTTTTTGTTTTCTTTATGTTGAGGCATAATCCATACTGAAAGCTATAGTCTTTGATCCTCATCAGTAAGTGCTTCAAGTCCTCTTCACTTTCAGCAAGCAAGGTTGTGTCATCTGCATGTCGCAGGTTGCTAATGAGTCTTCCTCCAATCATGATGCCCTGTTCTTCTTCATATAGTCCAGTTTCTCGCATTATTTGTTGAGCATACAGACTGAATAAGTATGGTGAAAGGATACAACCGTGCCCCCCATATATAAAAATATATAATTATAAACATGTATATATACATACATGATATATGTACACACACATATATGCATAAATACACGTTCATAATAATATGAATTACTTATTGGTTTTCATGGGAAAAAGACTGTCTTCAACAAATCATGGAGGGACAATTGTAAATCTATATGCAGAAGGATGATTTTAGACCTTTGCCTCACACCATACACAAACATTGATTCAAAACGGATTACAGACCTAAATGTAAGAGTTAAAACTATAAAACTTTTAGAAGAAAACATAGAAGAAAATCTCATGACCTTGGGTTAGCAAAGAATTCTTAGATATGATACCAAAGCACAATCCATAAAAGAAATGGGAAAAACTGGACTTCATCAAAATTAAAAAATTTTTATTTCAAAAGACACCATTAAGAAAATGTAAAGATCAGCCATTCACTGGGAGAAAATATCAGCAAATCATATATCTGATAAAGGACTTGTATCCAGAATATATAAAGAACACTTAAAATTCAATAAGACAAACCCGTGAAAAGATGGACAAAAGATCTGAATAAACATTTCACCAAAGCAGATATATAGATGGCTAGTAAGCACATACAAAGATGCTCCCTTGTAACCAATATTCACGGCAACACCTTTCACAATAGCCAAAATGTGGAAACAACCGAAATGTCCATCAACAGATGAACGGATAAACAAAATGTGGTACAGATATGCAATGGGATATTATGCAGAGAAACAAAGTTCTGACGCATGCTACACCATGGATGAACCTTGAAAGCATGCTGAGCAAAACAGGTCAGTTGCTAAAGGACAGACCCTGCATTCTCTCGCTTATATGAATAAGCAAATAAATAGAAACCAAAGATGATTAATGGTTAACAGAGGGGAAGATGAGCCCTGGTGGTGCAGTGGTTAAGCACTCGGCTGCTAACCAGAAGGTTGGCAGTTCGAATCCACCAGGTGCTCCATGGGAGAAAGATGTGGTGGTCTGCTTCTGTAAAGATGTACAGCCTTGGAAACCCTATGGGGCAGTTCTACCCTGTCCTATAGGGTCGATATAGTCCAAATTGACTGGATGGCAACGAGGTTAATAGAGGGCTTGTTTTTGTTTGGGGGACATTCAGTTTCTGTTATTGGTGGTGGAAAAGGATAGCAAGACTGTGACACAACATCAAAAATGTAATTAATGTCATTGAATTGTAAATGTAAAGTTGTTGTACTGGCAAATGTTTGGGTGTATATATTTTTACCACAATTAAAAAAAAAAAAGATGCTCAACATTATTAGTCACTACGGAAATGTTTTGGTGTGTATGTTTTCACCACACATACACACACACACACAAATGCTCAACATTATTAGTCACTAGGGAGAAACAAATTAAAATCACAATGAGACACCACTTCACACCCACCACAATGAGTTTTATAAAATAGACAAAATGCTTACAAGTGGTGAGAACATGGAGAAACTGGAACCCTCATACACTGCTGGTGGGAATGTAAAATGGGGCAGCCAGTTTGGAAAACAGTTTGGCAGTTTCCTTAAAAGTCGAACATTCAAAAACAAACAAAAAAAAAAAGTTAAACATAAATTTACCATGAGACCCAGCAATTTTACTACTTATATACCCAAGAGAAACTAAAACGCAAATCCATACAAAGACTTGTATGCAAATGTTCACAGCAGCATTATACATTTAAAAACAAGCCAAATGCCCATCAACTAGTAAATAAACAAAACGTGGTACATCCATACAACGGAATACTGTTCGTTAATGGAACAGAATGAACCGCTGCTACACGCTATCCTGGGAATGAACCCAAAAACAGAATGCTAGAAACCTGACACAGAAGACCACACATTGTATGATTATATGAAACAGCCCGAGAAAACCAGTCGATAGATACAGAAAACAGATCAGAAGTTGCCTGGGGCTGGGTGTGGGTACAGGGAGTGATTGCACATAGGCACAAGAGATATTTTAGGGATGATGAAGATGCTCTAAAAGTATGGTGATGGTTGTACAACTCTGTAAAGTCACTAAAAATCACTGAATTGTGCACTTAAAAGGGCTGAATTTTACGCTATGTAATTACACCTCAATAAACCTGTTTTTTTATGAAAAGCAAACCTGCCAGCATTGCAGTTAAAGCGTGTAAGACTTAAATCTGGTAACAGAGCAGACTGTGGGTGTTATTGACCTTGACGATGTAAAAGTCAATGAACACGTGACAAAAGATGAGAAAAGAGGTTGGGGAAGAAAGAAACACCAGTGTGTCTGATTGTGCGATGCTCCCCCAGCCCCCACTGAGGGTCCCCTGCAGTGTATAGTACGGGCTTCATATAACATGCTTAGCTCACCTACTTTCCATCATGCAAACCAAAGTTTGCCAGAATGAAAAACAGAAGTGAAGCATAAAATTTAAAGTTACTAAGGTAAATAAAAGATAATCTCAAAAACGGTTGTATAAATACTAAAATCGGTGAAGCAACTCAAGAGGAAATAGAAAGTCTCAACAGACCCATAACAAGGGAAGAGGTCGAATCAGTGATCAAAAACCTCCCAATGAAAAAAAATTCTGGACCAGATAGCTTCACCGGGGAATTGTAGCGAACGTTTAGACAAGAATTGATACCAATACTGTCTAAACTCTTCCGAAAGCTAGAGGAGGAAGGAATACTTCCTAATTCATTCTATGAAGCAAACATAACATTGATACCAAAACCAGACAAAGGCACCACGAGAAAAGTACAGGCTAATATCTCTTATGAATATAGATGCAAAAATCCACAACAAAATACTAGCAAACAGTATATTAAAAGAGTCATACACCATGGCCAAGTGACATTTATTCCAGGAATGCAGGGATGGCTCAACATTAGAAAATCAATCAACATAATACACCACATCCATAGAACAAAGCTAAAGAAACACATGATCACCTCTATGGATGCAGAAAAAGCATTTCATAAAATCCAACACCCTTTCTTGATGAAAACCCTAAAAAAGATTGAAACAGAAGGGAAATTCCTCAATATGACTGAAAAAAAATATATGAACAGCCTACAGCCAACACTGTGCCTAAAGGACAAAGTCTGAGAGCTTTCCCTTTGAAATAGGGAACAAGACAAAGGTGCCTGCTCTCTCATTACGTCTATTCAATATTGTATTAGAAGTCCTAGCCAGAGCAATAAGACAAGAAAAAGATACTCAGCCTGGAAAAGAAGTAAAGTTATCTCTATTCATGAAGGATTTGATCCTATGTATAGAAAATCCCAGAGTCCACAAGAAAACTTCTAGAGCTAATAGAAGAATTTAGCAAAGTTGTAGGGTACAAGGTCAACGAACAAAAATCAGTTGGGCTTCTATACACCAGCAGTGAGAAATCTGAAAGGGAACTTACAGAAACAATTCCATTTATAATAGTATCGAAGAGAATAAAATACTTAAGAATAAATCTAACCAGGAATGCAAAGGACTTACAGAACGAAAACTATAAAACGCTGCTGAAAGGGATTAAAGAAGACGTAAATAAATGGAAAGATGTTAATGGATTGGGAGACTTAATCATGGTAAGATGTTAACACTACCCAAAGCAATCTATAGATTCAATGCAAATCCAATCAAAATTCCAACAGCCGTCTTTACAGAAATAGAAAAAACAATCGTCAACTTTATATGGAATGGCAAGAGGCCCCGAATAGCTAAAGCAATGTTGAAAGAGAAGAACAAAGTAGGAGGACTCACACTTCCTCATTTTAAAACATACCATACAGCTACAGTAATCAAAACAGCCTGGTGCTGGTATAACAATAGACACATAGACCAAGAAATAGAATCGAGCGTTCAGAAATACACCCACACATCTATGGTCAACTGATTTTTGACAAGAGCGCTAAGTCCATTCAATGGGGAAAGAAGAGTCTCTTCAATAAATGATGCTGGGAAAATTGGACTTCCACATGCAAAAAATGAAACAGGATCCATGTCTCATACCATACACAAAAACAAATTAAAAGTGGATTAAGGACCGAAATGTGCAAACTAAAAGCATAAAATTCTTGGAAGGAAAGGCAGGCCCAACGCTGTCAGGCCTAGCTTTTAAGAACAGATAATCTAACATAATAACAAACGCACAAACAACAGAAGACAAAATGAATAAATGGGACCTCATAAAAATTAAAAACTTTTGTTCATCAAAAGACTTGACCAAAAAAAGTGAAAAGACAAGCTGCTGACTGGGAGAATATCTTTGGAAACCATATATCTGACAAGAATCTAATAACCAAAATACATATAAAACTTCAAAAACTTAACAACAAAAAGACAAATAACTCAGTCATAAAATGGGCAAAGGACTGGAATAGACATTTCACCAAAGAGGACATTCAAATGGCCACCAAACACATGAAAAGATGCTCACTGTCATTAGCCATTGGAAAGAAGCAAATCAAAACCACGATGAGATATCACTTCATTCCCACTAGATTGGCTAAGATTTAAAAAATTGAAAATAACAAATGTTGGCGAGGATGTGGAGAAATTGGAGCCCTTACCCATTGCTGGAATGCAAAATGGTACAGACTTTGATGAAAACAGTGTGGAGTGGTTCCTCAAAAAACTATAAATAGAACTACCACATGACCCAGAAATTGCACTCCTGGGTATATACCCAAAAGATTTGAAAGCAGAGACTTGTACATGGCAGCACTATTCACAATAGCCAAAAGGTAGAAACAACCGAAACGACCATCCACAATGAATGGATAAACAAAACGTGGTACATACATACAATGGAACACTACTCAGCCAGTAGGAGAAACGAAGTCTTGATATATGCCACAATATGGATGGAGCTTGAAGACATTTTGCTGAGTGAAAGAAGTCCATAACAAAAGGACAAATATGGTATGACCTCATTTATATAAAAAGACAAGAAAAGGCAAATGTCTAGAGACCAAAATTTATTAGTGGGTACCAGGGGTGAGAGGGAGGGGAAAAGGGGGGTTAACGGTGATGGAAATACCTCATTAAGGGTAGGGTTGCACCGCCAATTATTGTAATTGCGGTCAGGAAGTTGTACACTTGTCAAAAGTTGAATTGGCAAAAGCTGTATGATAGATATATTTACAACGACAGAAAAAAGAGTAGTTGCTGAGGCTGCTGGCGTACAACGAAAACCCTCATGAGATCTGGTTCCTTGGTTTGGAGGTTTAGGGTCATGGTTTCATGCGACATCCCAGTTAACTGGCCTAATAACGTGTTTGATGCTTCTGTTCTACCACCAAGTTTGTTGCATAGTGCCTGGGGTCTTAAAAGCTTGCAAGCAGCCATCCAAGGTAAAACAATTGGTCTCTATTCATCTGGAGCAACAGAGGAGAAAGGAGAGTCAGGAATAGGAGGAGGATATGGAATGTGTGGCTAATTGTCTCCATGAACAACTGCCTCCTTTGCCTTGAGACTAGAACAACTGGATGGTGCCTGGCTACCATTACTGAACATTTTGATCAAAGATTCTACAGAAGAATCATGATCAAAAGGGGGAAAATGCAGAACAGAATTTCAAACTATCATGGACCCCAGACTTTCTGGAGCCATGAAGTTTGGACAAACCCCTGAAACTACTGCTCTGAGATAACTTTTAAACTATAAACCAAAAATTCCCCTGAAGTCTTCAGTAAAAAATGTCTGCCTTGAGCATTATGCTCTTTTAAGAGCTATCTATATGGGATCAAATTGAAAATAGCAACTTGAAAGATTAGGCAGGAATCTTAGGGGGCAGTGAATTTATGTTAATGGGGGGCAACAGCTCAGAAAAGGCAGGTGAGAATGGTTGCAGAGCTCAAAGAATGTAATCAATGTCACCGAACTGTACATGTAGAAACTGCTGAATTGATATATGTTTTGCTGTGTATACTTTCAACAACAACCATAACAAAATAACCAAAATTAAAAAAAATTGGTGGTGAGGGTCCCAGACAGAGCAGGAGAAAAATGTAGAACAAAATTCAAATGCACACACACACCAAAAAGATCAGGCTCACTAGTCTGAGAGAGACTGGAGAAACCCCAAGAGGATGGCCCCCGGACGGCCTTTTAACTCAGTACTGAAGTCACTCCTGAGGTTCACCCTTCAGCCAAAGATTAGACAGGTCTAGAGGCCAGCAATAACACATGGGAGGGACGTTCTTCCGTAGTTCAATCATGAGACGAACGGGCACACCAGCCCAAATGCAAAGACGAGAAAGCAGGAAGGGACAGGAAAACTGGACGAATGGAAACAGGGAACCCGGGGTGGAGAAGGGGAGAGTGTTGACACATCGTGGGGTTGGCAACCAATGTCACAGAACAATTTGTGTATTAACTGTTTAATGAGAAACTAATCTGCTCTGTAAACTTTAATCTAAAGCACAATAAAAAAAAATATGGGTCCCTTTAAAAAAAAAACAAACTCGGTGGAGCGGGGCAGTAAAAGTGAGCTAAATACCATCTTTCATAGCAGACAGGAACAGATGATTCTGAATTTCTCGCTCATTTCATTGCCATTGTCCTTGCAGTTACCCACCGCCTTCCGGGCCACAGGTGGGTGAGGCGGGAGGCGAAGTCACTTATCTGCTTTTCAGTACATTCTAATTCAGATGTAAGAAGCATCATGTGTAATAAAGAATACTTTAAAAAAAAAAAAACTAAGGAAACAGCAAAGTCACCATAAGTGACTAAAATCCTGTCAATAAGAAGAACTCTCAGATACACACCTGGTGGGAGGATAAATTGATAGCACCACTTTGGAAAAAAGTGGACACGTGCTTGCCCGGTGACTCAGCAATTCCACCCCCACAGTTGGGGAAACAAGTCCAAGAATATTCATGATAGCAGCTCCAGACTGGAAATGGCCAAAAAGGTCCATCCATGGTAAACCCACTGCCGTCAAGTCGGTTCCGACTCATGGGAACCCTATAGGACAGAGGAGAACCGCCCCATAGGGTCTCCAAGGCTGTCATCTGTAAGGACGCTGACTGCCACGTCTTCATCCTGCAGGGCAGCTGTGGGTCAGCACCAGGAAGTTTAACCACTTCGCCACCAGGGCTCCTTGTCCATCCACAGGAACCAAAACCAAACCAAACCCATAATGCCATCGAGTCAATTCCGACTCCGTGACCCTAGAGGATAGAGAAGAAATGCCCCATAGAGTTTCCAAGGAGCGCCCAGTGGATTCGAACTGCCAACCTTTGGATTAACAGCCATAGCACTCAACCACTACGCCACCAGGATGTATAAATAAATTAGAGTAACAGAATGGAATACTCTGTAGCAATAAAAAGGAAGAAATGACAAGTACCCACAACAACGTGGTTGAATTTCAAAAGCTAATTTTGGGTAAACAAAGCAAGACACAAAAAAAAGCACCAGGGCTATGATTCCCGGAGGACCATAGAACCTGCGATGGAGCCTGGTTTTGGACTTGAAGCAGTCCTCCTTTACAGCTATTGTCCCAGGGTAATTATTTTTTTTCCCCATGGTAATTATTTAATGAGGGTAATGGTGGTTCAGTGGTAGAATTCTCGCCCTCCGTGAGGGAGACCAGGATTCAATTCCCAGCCAATGCACCTCATACACAGTCACCACCTGTCTGTCGGAGGCTTGCGTGTTGCTATGATGCTGAACAGGTTTCAGTGGCGTTTCCAGACTAAGACAAGACTAGGAAGAAAGGCCTGGTGATCTACTTCTGAAAAATCAGACTATGAAAAACCCTATGGATCACAACAGTCCGATCCCCAACCGATCATGGGGATGGCATGGGGCTGGGCAGTTTTCGTTCTATTGTGCTTGGGATCTCAATGAGTTGGGGACCAACTGGATGGCAGCTAACAAAAATAACAACAATTATTTAATATGACCCCTTTCACTTCCAAAATTTCCTGGTTTGGATGATAAATTATATGCTCACCTTAAAAGTCTCACTCACAAAGTTCACAAACAGGTTGAAGTAATGAATACTGTCTGTGGGTAGTACAGGAGCCTGGGTGGCACAGTGGTTAAAAGCTTGACTGCTAATCAAAGGGTCAGCAGTTTGAATCCACCAGCTGCTCCTTAGAAACCCTATGGGGTGGTTCTACTGTGTCCTATAGGGTCGCTACGAGTTGGAATTGACTCGACAGCAATTTTTTTTTTTAATGGATAAGTACATAATGAATATCATAAAAGTAAGGATGGTGGTTCCCTTTGGGGGAGGGGAGGGTTACTAACCAGAAGACGCACACCGGGAAGCATTTGCGGACTGGCAATGTTCTAGTTGTTGACCTGGGTCCTAGTTACGTGGGTATTCACTTTATAATTATTCATTAAACTGTACAGACGTGTTTTATGTACTTTTCTTAAGGATGTTATATTTCACAATTTAATAGAATGTAATGCTATCAGTGAGCGCCACAGTTCTGTAAACCAGAGAAGGAAATGGTCTAATTGTGTCTTTGTGCACCAGGTCCCTGGGTGGTGCCAACAGTCTGCACTGACTACTAACCCAGAGGGTGGTGGTTCGAACACACCCCCGCGGCGCTGCCGAAGGCCTGGCGATCTGATCCTGTAAAGATGACCACCGAGGAAACCCTAGGGAGGAGTTCTATTCTGAAACACATAGGGGTCGCCATGAGTTTGACACGCTGGCAATGGGTTTGGTTTTAATCTTGGTGCAAATGATAGTAATTTACCATTTGTTGAGTGCTTTCTTTGTGCCAGGCAGCCTGGTAAATTCTTTTTTTTTTTTTTTTAATTTTTTAATTGTACTTTAGGTGAAGGTTTACAGAACAAATATTTTCTCATTAAACAATCAGTACCCGTATTGTTTTATGACATTGGTTAACAACCCCATGAGATGTCAACACGCTCCCTTCTCGGCCTTGGAGGACCTTTTTTTTTTTTGGTGAAAACATCCATAGCCAAAGATACACCATGCCAAAATTTCTACATGCACAGTTCAGTGACATCGATTACGTTCTTCCAGTTGTGCTGCTATTCTCACTTTAGATGAAGGTTTACAGAACAGAATAGTTTCTCATTAAACAGTACACCTGTTGCCCTATGACAATGGTTAACAACCCCACGACATGTCAACACTGTCCTTACTCAACCTTGGGTTCCCTATCACCAACTTTCTTGTCCCCTTCTTCTTTGTAGTCCTTATCGCTGGACTGCTGTGCCTTATTAGTCCCGTTTTGTTTTATGGGGCTGTCCAATCCCCGGCTGAACGGTGAACCTCGGAAGTGACGTCACCACTGAGCTAAAAGGGTGTCTGGGGGCCATACTCTCGGGGTTTCTCCAGACTCTTTCAGGCCAGTAAATCTGGTCTTTTTTGTGTATGTTAGAATTTTGTTCTACATCCTTCTCCAGCTCTATCCAGAACCCTCTGTTGTGATCCCGGTCAGAGGCAGCCTGGTAAATTCTTTATCGCTTCACTGCCAGGAGGCAGAACTGACATTTCTGGGTAAAAGTCCATCTCAGAGACACCAAGGGACATTGGTTTTGGAAATTGCTGGTGCTGCCCAAAGAGGAAGTGACCCGGGTGGATGTTAAATGGCAGGTTCTGGGTTCTTTATCACCGCGTACAAATGATTTCCCCCGACTGTGAAATCTCCCCTCTGTATACCAGTGCAATGTGTCCCTGGGTGTCACAAATGGTTAAGCGCTCAACTACTAACTGAAAAGTTGGTGGTTTGAACCCACCCAGAGATGCCTCGGAAGAAAGGCCTGGCAATCTGCTTCCGAAAGGTCAACACCAGGAAAACCCTACGAAGCACAGTTCTACTCTGCAACACGTAGGGTTGCCATAAATTGGAATCGACTCAAGGGCAAACTGGTCTGCTTCATAATCTCCTATCCATGATCAGCAAATCCAGAAAGCTCTGAAAACCAAAGTTTCCCAGACCCACTTCCCGGCAGGAGCTGACTCCAACCGATGTGAGGTGCTGTGTAGTCCTCAGTTATCCCACTGAGTATGAAGACGGGTTTCCCTGAAGAAATACCAGTGTGTTTGATTACACGACGCTCCCCTAGTCCCCACGTTGTACCAGACATCATGTAATGCATGGTCCAGCCTCTGTGTGACTTACCTAATATCCAAAAAGTCTGAGTTCCCAAATGCATCTGCTGCCAAGAGTTTTGGATAAGAGTTTGTAGACCACTCATAGCTCATGGACAGGAACCCTGGTGGCGCAGTGGTTAAGAGCTCAGCTGCTAACCAAAAGGTCGGCACTTCTAATCCACCAGCTGCTCCTTGGAAACCCTATGGGGCAGTTCTGCTCTGTCCTATAGGGCTGCTATGACTCGACGGGAACGGGTTTGGTTTCGGAATAGCTCCTGGATAGGAACCGTGGTGGTGCAGTGGGGAAAGCACTCGGCTGCTACCAAAAGGTCAGCGGTTCAAACCCACCAGCCGCTCCTCGGGAAAAGATGTGGCAGTCTGCTTCCGTAAAGATTACAGCCTTGGAAACCCTGTGGGGCAGTTCTACTCTGTCCTACAGGGTCATTTTGAGTTGGAATTGACTTGACGACAGTGGGGTTTGTTTGTTTTAAATAGGTCCTGGAGTTCCTGGGTAATTTAAACAGTTAAGGCGCTCAGCTGCTAACTGAAAGGTTGGAAGTTTGAGTCCACTCAGAGGCACCTCAGGAGAAACGCCTGGCAATCTATTTCTACAAAAAATCAGTCACTGAAAGCCCGAAGGAGCACAGTTCTACTCTGACACCATGAAATTACCAGGAGTCGGAAGTGACTTGACAGTGACTGGTTAATAGATCCCACCTCTCACATCTGTGGGAAAGTAAACAGGATCCGGGCTTGGCCCTTGACAAATGTGAGCTGCCATTGCGGCCACTGTTACCAAGACGAGCAGTTAGCATCCAGCTAGGAGACTGCAGGCGTCCAGGTCTGCTCTGTCATGTGTCAGGATCATGCAGCCATTGCAACGATGTCCGGGGGAGCATGGGGTAAGGTGAGACACGCTTAGGGACTAACAAACGAAACCAAGCAGAATGAAAAACTGTGCCTATCAACTACATGGTGCCCGGCTACCCCCACCCACTGCTCTGACAGGGATCACAAAAGAGGGTCGCAGACAGAGCGGGAGAAAAAAGTAGAACAAAATTCAAATTCACACACATAAAAAGACCAGACATGCTGGTCTGACAGAGACTGGAGACACTCCGAGAGTATGGCCTCCGGACACTCCTTTAACTCGGTACTGAAGTCACTCCCGAGGTTCATCCTTCAGCCAAAGATCAGAGAGGTCTATAGAGCCAACAGTAACACACATGGAGCCCTGGTGGTGCAGTGGTTAAGCGCTCAGCTGCTAACCAAAAGGTCAGCAGTTTGAATCCACCAGCCGCTCCATGGAAACCCTATGGAGCAGTTCTACTCTGTCTTATAGAGTCGCCGTGAGTCGGAATTGACTCCAAGGCAACGAGTTTGGATTTTTTTCCGGTATGCAGGACTCTAGAATTGGGGCCATTGTACACATTTCCGCCTCTTTCTCAGTTTCTAAATTGTCTTTGTTTTCCCCGAAATTTATCATAAAATTCATCACATAGAAAAGTTGAAAGGACAGTGAAATGAATATCCCTTTGTGCTCCACATCTTGCCGTATTTGCTTTCTCTCTCACTACCAAACCAAAACCAAACTCATTGCTATTGAGTCGATTCCAACTCATAGGGACCCTACAGGACAGAGCAGAACTGCCCCACAGGGTTTCCAAGAAGCGGCTGGTGGATTCGAATTGCCAGTCTTTTGGTTCGCAGCCAAACACTTAACCAGTACTCCACCAGGACTCCAATCTCTCTCCATATCTATACATATACACACACACGTATATATACATACAGGCCCCTGGGTAGCACGAACGGTGAAGCGCTTGGCCACTAACCGAAAGGTTGGCGGTTTGAACCCACCCAGAGGTGCCTAGGAAGAAGGTCTGGCGATCTGGTTCTAAAAGCTCACAGCCATAAAAACTCTCTGGAGGACAGACAGTCTACCCTGCACCACACGGGCCGGCCGTGAGCTGGAATCGGTTCGATGCCAGCTGGTTTTTATATGTACATATCTGTTGATACATGTATATTTTTCTTTTGCCAAACCCTTACATACTTCAACATGTATCATCCAAGAAAGAGCATTCTCAGGGTCTGCACTATGATCCCACTTAACAGGACAAAGAAAAATCCATTCTGCCATCTAATACCCAGTCCTCCCATACTTCCCTCCATTGTTCCAAGATGGCCTTTGATAGTTTTTTCTTCCTAACAAGGACCCACCAAGGCTCCCCACCCACTGCGGAAGGGTGATGACAACGCCTTAATCTCTTTTAACCTAAAACATGGCCCCTGCCTTTTCCATTTTTCATAAAGAGATTACATTACTTTTATCATAGAAAAAAAAAAAAGGCAACTCATTTCTGCTTGATTGTGAGCCATACATAGAACTTGACTGGATTAAAAAAAATAAAAATTAATACTTAAATAAATATCAAATTTTTATTTAAAAAAATATTGTTAAGTAGGCTCCTTATCCATGCCTTCAAAAAAGGGAGGCAAGAAAACAGTGCACATACTTAACGGAACAAGAAGTACAGACTTAAAAAGACTATTTTGTGTTACAAAACCAGCCCGGAGAGAAATTAAAAGTAAAGCCGTGGTGATATAGTGAGGGAAAGTGAGGGGATAATGAAAGCCTTTTAAATCTCTGTTTTTAGCAAGGGTCAATGGGTACTGTCTAAAAGTCGATAAATTAAGGAGTAACAGTCCAAAGATTTGCTTTAACAATGTGGCAGTAACTACCAGGAGTATAAAAAGCAGCAAAAGTTATTAAAAAATGATTCATCAGCCCCACAAGTTACTAATGCCATTAAAAAATAATAACAATTTAGATAATTACAAAAAAAAACACCCTAATTGTCTGCCTCTAAGAGCAGCTATTTAAAGGACGGTTATTTGTCATTAAAGCTCTGTCGAATTTGTCTTTTATTCCAGTGTACAACAATTCTTCAACTTTTTTTTCTAAGTAGGTTTGGAATATTCCAGTCTTTCAAAAGAAGAAGTAAACAGACGCTGTCTAAAGTTGCCGGAACAAGATCCCGAGGGTTAATTAAAAAAAAGTACGGAACCTTACAGAACTAACTTAAAAGAACAAAATTTAAATTCAGAGGAGAGGCCGCGGCTAAAATCAGAAGGTGTCCAAGTTGCTAAATCAAGAAACAGCCGTCTAAAACAGACGCACAGAATTTGGGGAGGAGCCCCCAGAAGAAACAAAACCCAGACACGCGGCAGAGCGGCCGGGCCCTTCCGGGGTGCTGCGCCCACGTGCTGCGCTCGCACGCTTGTACGGGGCGTTTAGCGGAGCCCTGCGCGCGCGCGCAGAGCGCGGGGCGGCGTGGGCGTTATAGACCCTTTCTGAAAGCCGAGCCCTTCCGCTGTGATTTAGGGCTTGCAAACGTGCGTTTATTCTTCGGGGTTTTCGGGAGCAGAAGTTGCCTGGGCACAGCCTGGGACGGAGGGAGAGGCCGGGGAGCGGCGCTGGGGTACGCGACTCCCCGGGGCCGCGTCTCCTTCCCCGGCGCCCCAGCGGCGAGTAGGGACGGGACACTCGGGTCCCGGCCTGGGTCTCTATCAGACCCGTGCTCACCTGGAGTTCCACTCGGAGGCGGCAGCGGGCTAACGTCCCCTTCCCCACCCTGCTCTGGGAGGCAGTCGAGGGGACCCCCCCCGGGATCGGCCCCGCCCAGGGAGCCCCGAGACGGCTGTCTGGGCAGCGGGTCTGCGCCCGGGGGGTGGCTCCAGGAACAGGCGGGCCGGGGAGGTCGCCCCTCCCCCGGACAGCTGCGCGGGGCGGGAGCGAGGGAGGGGCCGGGATCCCTGCGGCTGCAGGCGCCGGCATGGGCGAGGGGGCGGCCAGCAGCTGTGAGGCCGGCGGGGAGGGGACCCGGCCTAGGCGCTCCCTAGGTCTGGTGGCCTGCCCGTTGGAGACCTTTCACCCCACTCACTGGTTTCCTGGTGCCCGGGCGCCCCGCGCTCTGAGAGGCGGATCCCCAGCCCACGTCCCAGGCAGCTCCTCTGGGGCACTTCTACCGCCCCAGAGCCTCCCGCTGTGGGAAAGCGCCTAGCTCCCCCCATCCCTGTCCCAGTGCTGTTTTCTTATTCTGGCCTCCTAACTAGAGCAGCCTCCACCATTCATAGCACGCATGCAGGGACGCATTAGCCAATAAGCAAGGTAAGCACGTGCTTCGGGCATCCATAAAGCAGGGGCACCAGCTGTCCAAAGCCGAGACTCATAGATGCCAGGCAGACAGGACAGAAGGAAAAGGGAGCACAGCAGCGAAAGGGAGCTGGCAGGGACTAAATGAAATTGATACCAGCTCCAGTGCATGAGAATGTGCCAGCTGGACATAAAGTTCACACAGGGTCACGAGGACACCCTCACACAAGGTTGTTTAAGCTATGAGTCCCCACCCACTTCAACACTTTCGTTGACATCTGCCTCCGACAGTCCCCGCGAATGTAATCGAAACTCCCTATCTCAACGGTCTCTTGGAAGTATACTATTTCAAATAAATAAGAGGTGGGCGTGGGCTGTCAAGTCTAACTCTCGGTACATTCACCGAATATGCAACTGGATCCCATATGAGTGGTTACTGGGCAGGGACGGATTATATTAATAGATAAGAGGTCTTTGATGGTTTTGAGAGAACCGTCTTATACATGCAGGTCTCCTGATTAAGCAACTGCATCCAGGAGGACCAGCCATGCTCTTTGCCATGATACACACACAAGGTTCTGCTCTTGGGCACACCCTGGTAAACAACCAATGGGAACCCCAGTCCCAGATGATGCACAAAAGTGAAGAAATTTGAATAAGTGGACCATTGCAATGAATTCAATCAAGTTACTTTTTAACTGTATAGTGTTTACAATAATATTTATAACTTTACTGTTTGGCGTACACGCGGACACAACCTAGCATACATTTAATATAATACTAACATGGGTGATAATTTAATATACTACTAACATAGCAAATGTCAAAAAACACTGGAAATATTAATTTGTTTTAATTTGTTATCAAATGAGTTTCGTTTTTTGTCTGTTTCGAGGGACATAGTGCTTGATATTACTCAATATATGCTAATAAACGAGGTATTAGGCACATTTAGATGATGAAAAATTCAATATTTATTTATCGTGCAAAATGTTTCTGTTTTGCTACTGAGTGTGTTTCTAAATTCGTCTTCCAAGAAAGCAACAAAGGGCGTGGATGTGCCTGATGAAGAATGCATGAAGGTACCTGTCTTAGTCATCTAGTGCTGTTGTAACAGAAATACCAGAAATGGATGGCTTTAACAAAGAGACATTTATTTTCTCACAGTCTAGTAGGCTACAAGTCCGAATTCAGGGCACCAGCTCCAGGGGAAGGCTTTCTTTATTGGCTCTGGAGGAAGGTCCTTGTGATGCATCAGTCTTCCCTTGGTCTGGAAGCATCTCAGCACAGGAACCTCAGGTCCAAAGGATGCACTCTGCTCCTGGCACTGCTTTCTTGGTGGTATGAGGTCCCCAACTCTCTG
>NW_004444143.1:3533778-3538538 GCF_000243295.1 Trichechus manatus latirostris
TATCTACTTGAGCTAAGAGGCACACTCCTCACGAGTATCACTTCATGTCCCACAGTCCAGTCCAATCCCTGTCTGAAGAGTTGGCCTCGGACATTGTTTTAGTTCTGGGCTGATAGAGAATCGGGGGGCCATGCTTTCCAGGGTTCCTTCAGTTTCAGTCAGACCATTAAGTCTGGGAAGATTCAATTCTTTATCCTTATTACGTATGGAAATGGATATTGTTCAGCAGTTTAACTGTGATGAAATCACTGAAGAATTTGTAAGAACAAAGAATAGAAAGAAACATTTTTAATTATAACATGTTAGAGATGAAAGATCTATCTAAAAAGAAAATATAGTAATTTGTAATACTTGTTTTCTGATCATTAAATTTTCTTTTATGATCTCTTTTCATTTGTTCATTTGTAATTATAGCATTTATTACAGAACAAACATCAAAACTTAAGTATGAGCCGTTGAACACCAAATTGGTGAAAGTCAGTTTCTCGCTGTGGGAGATGAACATCGTTCTACACTGACTGTTAAAACAACTAAGTTCACTGACTCACTTTCTTCGCTGTAGAATATGTGGAATATTCTTTTTACAGAAAATGTGGTATATAGTAAAAATCTTAGTACCCCATATCCACTAAAAGTTTTATAATCCAGTTCATCTCATTTTGCTAAAATGGCACGTGCCACTTTTGCATTTAGTCACAAATAGTCGCATTTAAAAAAGTTACATCGTGGATAGCTAGGATGCACACACACATATATATATACCCATGTATATATATAACTCACATATCCTGATCGAATGCATGAGTCAACGGAGGAGGGGGCACCCCAGATCACCAGTGTTGAGGGCCCTGTCGTGCTTTAATCTGGCCCTGCATCCATGTGACCATCCATCCACAGCTAGTAATGGGTTTAGCTGTGACTTTGGCCCTGGGCTTGGCTTGATGTTGTTAGGTGCTCTTAGGTGTGTGGAGTCTGCTCCGGCACATAACAACCTTCTGTATAACAGAAAGAAATGTTGCTGGGTCCTGTACCATCCTCACAATCGTTTTGTTTGAGCCCATTGTTGCAGCCACTGTGTCAATCCATTTCATTGAGGGTCTCCCTCTTTTTTGATGGCCCTCTGCTTTACCAAGCATGATGTCCTTCTTCAGGGACTGGCCCCTCCTGATAACATGTCCAAAATAAGTAAGACAAAGTCTGGCCATCTCTGCTTCTAAGCAGTATTCTGGTTGTGCTTTTTCTAAGACAGATTTGTTCGTTCTTCTGGCAGTCCATGGTATATTCAATATTCCTTACCGACAGCACAATTCAGAGGCGTCAGTTCTTCGGTCTTCCTCATTCGTCATCCAGCTTTTGCAAGCATATGAGGCGACTGAAAACACCATGGCTTAGATCAGGCACACCTTAGTCCTCAAAGTGACATCTTTGCTTTTTAACACTTTAAAGAGGTCTTTTGCAGTAGATTTGCCCAATACAATGCATCGTTTGATTTCTTGACTGCTGCTGCTTCTGTGGGTGTTGATTGTGGAGCCAAGTAAAAGTGACTATCCACAGGGATTTTCTCATATTTACATTCTGTCCCAAGGGTAAACCAAAAAACCAAACCTGTTGCCATCAAGTTTAATTCTGACTCATAACGACCCTATAGGACAGAGTAGAACTGCCCCACAGGGTTTCCAAGGAGGGGGTGGTGGTTTCGAACTGCCAACCTTCTGGTTAGCAGCTGAACTCGTAACCACTGTGTCACCAGGGCTCCCTTCTCAGAAGTCCGGGCCTGTTCTTTAGTTGAAGTCCTCTAACACACACACTTCTCTGCAGCAAAGACAACTTGAGCTCTCCGGCTTCAGAAATCTACACCCTCCAGCCCCCCGGTTGTAGAACTGAATTCATCCAGAGGTTCAGCACTAGTTAAAATGGAGCCACGACCCATTTTCTCCCTTTACCTCTGGCCTTTTGTTAAGTGCTGTCTGCTTGATGGAGTAGAACTTGGGCCTTCAGAATTCCTTTTTTTAAATTTTTTTTTATTGTACTTTAGATGAAGGTTACAGAACAAATAGTTTCTCATTAAACAGTACACATATTGTTTTATGACATTGGTTACCAACCCCACGACATGTCAACACTCTCCCTTCTTGACCTTGGGTTCCCTGTTACCAGCTTTCTTGTCCCCTCCTGCCTTCTAGTCCTTGTCCCTGGGCTATTGTGCCCCATTAGTCTCATTTTGTTTTATGGGGCTGTCTAATCTTTGGCTAAAGGGTGAACCTCGGGAGTGACTTCATTACTGAGCTAAAAGGTGTCCGAGGGCCATACTCTCAGGATTTCTCCAGTCTCTGTTAGGCCACTAAGTCTGGTCTTTTTTCTGAGCATTACTGAGCATTTGCTATGACCCAGATACAGATTACATAAACTATGTCCTTTTACAAGCATTAAACAATTTTTTTCAACAACTAGTACCTGTTTATTATAGATAAGTTAGGAAAAAAACACACGGGGTCCCCGGTAAAATAATTGGCTCATCGAAGAATGCTAAAACCATTGGTAAAAGGTTGCTGGGAAATAGAGGAGATTCACAAAGTCGAGTATTATCAGCCAACAGATGACTTATTTATTGCACAGGGGAAGATGTATCTTTATGAGGAGGACCTGGCAGACACCCTCGTAACCAAGTGATCAAACAGCAGCCCCAATAGTGGGACATTCTGACATCAGGTATCTCTGGATGTGACAAAAGAAGAAGTACACTACATTGCTGTAAAGATGGTGTGGAGGTGGCGTCTGACCTCCTCTAACTTCACGAGGGGGGAGGAGAATCAAGATCAACAGCCCAAGGCTGATTCCTATGAAGCAGAGGTCAGACATACCTCCTCTCTCCAACCTTTTTACCAATTCTGACACCAGCTGTCCCTCCCGCAGCACCCTCTACTTCTCTGCTGGGTTTGATAATTCGTTGCAACGGCCACACAGAACTCACAGACCATTATGGGGTTTATTAGAGAAGTAACAGGTTACAATTCAGGATCAGGAACAACTCAGGATGCAGTTCTTCAGTCAGGACAGCTTCTTGGCCATGCTCACAGGTAGGCCTCTCTTGGTCCCTTGGACTCCACATGGGCCTGGCCTCCACCCTGCTCGGGCAAGTGTTACAAAGCCCTTTAGCTTCCCCAGTACGTGCCTGGAGGCACCCTACTCTACCTGTAAGCCTTGGCCCAAAGACACTCAGCTCTCTCCCTCAGTAGCTCTGTCAACAAGTGCCCAGAGGCACCCCATTCCACTAGGAAGCCTCCTGCCTGAAGGCACTCAGCTCTCTTGCTCTGTGGGTCAGTAGGCCCACTGTAGCCAACCTTGTTCCACAGGCCGGGAAGCCTACTGTGCCGTCTAACACCATCTCTGGTGTTGCAGCTCTCTCTGTCTGTCTCCTGGGTCTAAGAGGTTCTCAGTGCAGGGACCCCAGGTCCAAAGGATGTGCTCTGCTCTCGTCTTCTTAGTGGTAGTGAGGTCCCCCTTTCTGCCTTTAGGATGGCTCATTTTAAGCCTAGCGGGATGGCAAAACTGACCAATCCCCTCATTAGGGTTCCATACACTTTATTTGCGTGGTCCTACCTGCACAAGTGTGCCATGAACCTTGTTTGCATTATTAGAAAGCTGTCCAATCCCCTTAGTGGGTCACAGGCACCTTATTTGCATAGCCCCGCCCAATCATTTTGTGGGAGTCACAAGACCATGCATGCATGGCTAGAAGAGCCACACACAGTAATTCACTGGACCGCAATCGTCCATGTAGGATTCTTGCCAAAATATTTAACCCAAATCTAATCATGAGGACACAGACAGAGCTGAATGTTGGACATCCCCAAGATAACTGGCCTGGATGCTTCAAAGAGTCAGTATATGCAAGCATATGTGAACAAATGGGCAACACCTGCCCAAAAGCAAAGACGAGAAGGCAGGAAGGGACAGGAAACCTGGACGAGTGGACACGGGGAACCCGGGGTGTAAAAGGAAAGGGAATGAGTACTGACACATTACGGGGATTGCAACCAAAGTCACAAAACGATTTGTGTATAGATTTTTGAATGAGAAATCAATTCGTGCTGTAAACTTTCACCTAAAACACAATAAAATTAAAAAGAGAGAGAGAGATCAGAGAGAAGAGGAAGAAAATGCCCACCACCTTCTTATTAAAAAAAAAGTCTGTGTATGTGTTATGGATTGAATTATGTCCTCCCAAAAAGATATGCTGAAGTCACTAACTCCTGGTACCTATAAATATGAACTTGTTTGGAAATAGGTCTTTTTGTGTGTGTGTGCTTTAGATGAAGTTTTACAGAGCAAATTAGTTTCTCATTAAAATTCACATATTGTTTTGTGACTTTGGTTGCCAACCCCATGACGTATCAACACTCTCCCCTTCTCCACCTTGGGTTCCCCATTTTCATTTGTCCAGCTTTCCTGTCCCCTCCTGCCTTCTCGTGCTTGCCCCTGGGTTGGTGTGCCCATTTAGTCTCATTTTATTTTATGGGCCTGTCTAATCTTCGGCTGAAAGGTGAGCCTCAGGAGTGACTTCGGTACTGAGTTGAGAAAGGGTATCTGGGGGCCATACTCTCAGGGTTTCTCCAGTCTCTGTCAGGTTAGGAAGTCTGGTCTTTTTTTTTTTTTTGAGTTAGACGTTTGTTCTACATTTTCCTGTCACCTGTCCAGGACCCTCTAGTGTGATCCCTGTCAGAGCAGCTGGTGATGGCAGCCGGGCATCCTCTCGTTGC
>NW_004444143.1:3539063-3541349 GCF_000243295.1 Trichechus manatus latirostris
CTGTCACAGTATAGGGAGAGCAACAAGGTCACATAGCAATATATATATAAATTTTTGTATGAGAGAATGACTTGAAGTGTAAACTTACACTTAAAGCACAGCAATAAAAAAAAAAAGAAACACAAGGATTGCTGGCAGCCTCTAGAAGCTAGGAGAGAGGCATGGAACAGTTTCTCTGTCAGCATCTTCAGAAGGAATCAACATGGCTGATACCTTGATTTGGACTTCCAGCCTCCAGAACTGTGAGACAATATATTTTTGTTCTTTAAAGCCACCCACTTGTGGTATTTTGTTACAACAGCCCTAGAGAACTAAAATAAAACCCAGCTGCAATCAAGTCAACTCCGACTCATGACGCCCCCATGTGCGTCAGAGTAGATTTGCGCTCATTGGGATTTGTTGTTGTTGTAGTTCTTTTATGAATATAGAGTTTTCAATGGCTGATTTTTCTAAAGTAGATCACCAGGCCTTTCTTCCAAAGTGCCTCTAGGTGGACTGGAATCATCAACCTTTCAGTTAGCAGCCGAGTGTGTTGAATGTTTGCACTACCCAGGAATTCCCTAGAAAATTAAGATGGCATGAAAAACCAAAAAAGAGACCAAAGAGACATATAACAACTGAATGCAATGTATGAGCCTTGGCTGGACCCTGAATTGGCCGAGTATGTTGGTCTGTCTCTTGCTCAGGACTGATTTCCTTTTCTAGTCTGGTGAGCCTGGCTTGTCCCTTGCCGTTCTCAAGTGAGGGATGAGGATGGTGTCTGTAGGTGATGGAGGTGCACTTCCTGTTAAAATGCTGGCCTCTGCCCTGAGCTGGAACATGAATGGGAGCTTTGTGTCTGGGTGTGGGGTTTGCAGATGGTCGGGCCTCACTTGAGGGTGGGTGAGAAGCCAGGATCCACTCTTTGGATCCCTCCCTGTCCCTCCCCTCTGCCACAAGTGCCAAGACAGGACTGGCTTTTTTCAGAAACCAGCACCCCCTACTGATGAGCTCAGGCTGTCAGACAGTTAGATCTTCTCAGAGAACCGTCTTTTAGTTCTCGTTTTCTTGCATGTGAGTGCTAGGTAGCCTGTGTTGGGGGCAGGGGAGGGAAGAATGCAGGAAGCACACCCAGACCATTCTTGGAGCCCATCTTGGCTTCTCGTTTTCACTCCTAACCACTCCCCACAACCTGGGTTGAGCTGGGCTCCCTCTTCCCTGCAGCCCCTGTGTCTTAGTCATCTAGTGCTGCTATAAAAGAAATACCACAAGTGGATGGCTTTAACAAAGAGAAATTTACTCTCTCACAGTCTAGAAGGCTAGAAGTCCGAATTCAGGGTGCCAGCTCCAGGGGAAGGCTTTCTCTTTCTGTCAGCTCTGGAGGAAGGTCCTTGTCGTCAATCTTTGCCTGGACTAGGAGCTTCTCCACAAAGGAACCCCAGGTTCAAAGGACGCACTGTGCTCCTGGTGCTTCTTTCTTGGTGGTATGAGGTCTCCTTGTCTCTCTTGTCAAAAGAGATTGACTTAAGACACAACCTAATCTTGTAGATTGAGTCCTGCCTCATTAACATAACTGTCACTAATGCCACCTCGTTAACATCATAGAGGTAGGATTTACAACACATAGGATAATCACATCAGATGACAAAATGGTGGACAATCACACAATACTGGGAATCATGGCCTAGACAAGTTGACAGACATTTCTGGGGGACACAATTCAATCCATGACATCCCACCTCAGTGCTTGGCCTTCCTCACTCTGATTGTGTCACTACCTGAATTGTCTTCCAGAAATGTGTTGGAATCTCTCATTCATGGATGGTCCCTGTAGTGGCTCCCAAAGATATTCAGTTCCTAATCCCTGTGCAAATGGCTAGCGCGCTCAGCTGCTAACCAAAAGGTTGGTGGTTCAAGTTCACCGAGAGGTGACTTGGAAGAAAGGCCCACAATCTGCTTCTGAAAAACCAGCCACGGAAAACCTGATGGAGCACAGCTCTCCGCTAACACACCTGGGATTGCCGTGAGTCGGAATCGACTCGAGGGCAACTGTTCTTTTTTGTTTGTGTAATCCTTGGGACCTCTGACTGAATGTTACCTTATATGGGAGAAGAGACTTTGCTCAAGTTTAGGATGTTATACTGAATTATCTGAGTGATCCTTAAATGTAATCAAAGTGTCCTTGTAAGAGAAGACGACAATGTGATGACGGAAGATTGGAGTGATGAGCTCTGAAGACGGAGGACGAAGCTGCACGCAAAGGAATGCAAGTGGCCACTCGAAGCTGAAAAAGGCAAGGAAATGGAT